>NW_024070192.1:50518221-50783235 GCF_014754425.2 Oryx dammah | reverse complement strand
GTGTGTGTGTGTGTGTGTGTGTGTGTGTGTGTGTGTGTGTGTGTGTGCATCACTCAGTCATGTCCAACTATTTGCGACCCCACTAGCCTGCCAGTCTCCTCTGTGAAATTTTCCAGGCAAAATACTGGAGTGGGTTGCTGTTTCCTTCTTTCCCTTCTGGGATCTTCTAACCCAGGAATCAAACCCAGGTCTCCTGCATTACAAGCAGATTCTTTGCCTTGTTTGATCGACAGGAAGCCTACCCTGGTTGAAGCAGAGTAGGAGAGAGGTAAGAGGTGTCACCTCTCAGGTGAATCTCAAGCCAGAGAAGTAGCTGTGGTAAAATCAAGCCACAGTAGGGATTGGATTTTATTCTGATATGGTAGGAAGCCATTGGAGGCTTTAGACTTAATTTTAAAAGGATTGTGCTGGCTGCTGTATGGAAGCAGACTCTAGAGAGCATAAGAAGCATGGTGACTGTATAAGAGTCAGCGCTAATAACTCATGTGAGAGATGGTAGTGACATGGACCACTATGGTAGCAGTGTTTGGAGTCTAGACAATATTTGACAGCAGTGGTGGTAGGAATTGCTGATGGATTGGATGTGCAGTGCGATAGAGAGTGAGTAAGATTGTCTTGCTGCACTCTTTTCTTTATTTGTCCTCTGCTGCTGATCAGTCTCATCTGTATTCATTCTTCTTGTTATGTCTGTTTGTCTTGGTTTCCTAATTTATAGTTCAGTTCTGACTTTCCTGTAAGTACCACACTCAAGAGAAAAAAACACCTCTTCTGTGTCTCCTCTATGATTAATAATCTACTACAACACAGCTTCACTTCTGACACTTGATATATGGGTTTCCATGCATTAAACAATTGTGTGACGCCAGCTGAGAGTCCTACAGCTTAACTCAGTTATTACAGTATCTATCTAAAACAGAGCGTCAGATACCAGAGGTTAAGGGCTCCATCCCACAAGACGGTTCCCACTTTAGATAGCAATCTCATGTCCAGGTTATCTGTGTGTCTGACTGACCGACTATAAATTGAAGATTCCCACAGCTCCCTTCTCAAGTTTGATCAATTCACTAGAGTGGTTCACAGTTTGATTAATTTACTAGAGTGGTTCACAGAACTCAGAGAAACATTGACTTACATTTCAGTTCAGTTCAGTTCAGTTCAGGCACTCAGTTGTGTCTGACTCTTTGCGACCCCATGGACTGCAGTACACCAGGCCTCCCTGTCCATCACCAACTCCCGGAGTTTACCCAAACTCATGTCATTTGAGTCAGTGATGCCATCCAACCATCTCATCCTTTGTCGTCCCCTTCTCTTCCCACCTTCAATCTTTCTTAGCATCAGGGTCTTTTCAAATGAGTCAGGTCTTTGGATCAGGTGGCCAAAGTATTGGAGTTTCAGCTTCAGCATCAGTCCTTCCAGGAAACACTCAGGACTGACCTCCTTTGGGATGGACTGGTTGGATCTCCTTGCAGTAAAAGGGACTCTCAAGACTCTTCTCCAACACCACAGTTAAAGAGCATTGATTCTTTAGTGCTCAGCTTTCTTCACAGTCCAACTCTCACATCCATGGAAAAACCATAGCCTTGACTAGATGGACCTTTGTTGGCAAAGTAATGTCTCTGCTTTTTAATATGCTGTCTAGGTTCATCATAGCTTTCCTTCCAAGGAGTAAGCATCTTTTAATGTCACGGCTGCAGTCACCATCTGCAATGATTTTGGAGCCCCCAAAAATAAAGTCAGCTACTGTTTCCCCATCTATTTCCCATGAAGTGATGGGACCAGATGCCATGATCTTAGTTTTCTGAATGTTGAGCTTTAAGCCGACTTTTTCACTCTCCTCTTTCACTTTCATCAAGAGGCTCTTTAGTTCTTCTTCACTTTCTGTCAAAAGGGTGGTGTCATCTGCATATCTGAGGTTATTGATATTTCTCCTGGCAATCTTTTGATTCCAGCTTGTGCTTCATCCAGCCCAGTGTTTCTCATGATGTACTCTGCATATAGAGTTCCAGAAAAACATCTATTTCTGCTTTTTTTTTTTTCATTTTTTCTTATAGTTTTTATTTTTTAATGATGAGAATTTTCTAGCCTATGAATTCTTATACATATATATATATATATATATTTTTTTTTTTACTTTACAATTCTGTATTGGTTTTGCCATACATTGACATGAATCCACCACAGGTGTACATGTTGACTATGCCAAAGCCTTTGACTGTGTGGGTCACAATAAACTGTGGAAAATTCTGAAAGAGGTGGGAATAGCAGACCATCTGACCTGCCTCTTGAGAAACCTATATGCAGGTTAGGAAGCAACAGTTAGAACTGGACATGGAACAACAGACTGGTTCCAAATAGGAAAAGGAGTATGTCAAGGCTGTATATTGTCACCCTGCTTATTTAACTTCTATGCAGAGTACATCATGAGAAACGCTGGGCTGGAAGAAGCACAATCTGGAATCAAGATTGAATTCAATTCAGTTCTGACACTGTGCACCCAGAGATAGAATCAGACTCCACAGATAAACGACTCAAAACCACAAGACCACCCTCCACATCCTTCACTAGTCACATGCCCAGATTTCTACCTGTACTTTTGACAGACTGGCTATAAATCAGAGGTTCCCACTACCCACTCTTTGGGGTTAATAATTTGCTAGAGAGAAGGCAATGGCAACCCACTCCAGTACTCTTGCCTGGAGAATCCCAGGGAGCCTGGTGGGCTGCTGTCTATGGGGTCACACAGAGTCGGACACGACTGAAGTGACTTAGCAGCAGCAGCAGCAGAGCAGTCCACAGAATTCAGGAAAACCCATTTACTCACTGGATTACCAATTTATTATAAAAGGATATTAAAGGATATCATTTTGCCTTTTCATACTGTTAAAATGATATCCTTTCAAAGACGCTTACTCCTTGGAAGAAAAGTTATGACCAACCTAGATAGTATATTCAAAAGCAGAGACATTACTTTGCCGACTAAGGTCCGTCTAGTCAAGGCTATGGTTTTTCCAGTGGTCATGTATGGATGTGAGAGTTGGACTGTGAAGAAGGCTGAGTGCCGAAGAATTGATGCTTTTGAACTGTGGTGTTGGAGAAGACTCTTAAGAGTCCCTTGGACTGCAAGGAGATCCAACCAGTCCATTCTGAAGGAGATCAGCCCTGGGATTTCTTTGGAAGGAATGATGCTAAAGCTGGAACTCCAGTACTTTGGCCACCTCATGCGAAGAGTTCACTCACTGGAAAAGACTCTGATGCTGGGAGGGATTGGGGGCAGGAGGAGAAGGGGACAGCCGAAGATGAGATGGCTGGATGGCATCACGGACTCGATGGACGTGAGTCTGAGTGAACTCCGGGAGATGGTGATGGACAGGGAGGCCTGGAGTGCTGCGATTCATGGGGTCGCAAAGAGTCGGACACGTCTGAGTGACTGAACTGAACGGAACTGAACTGAAAGGATATCAGTCAGTAGCCAGATGGGGCAATACGCAGCACAAGGTCCCAACAGCAGAGGGAGGGGGACTGAAGTGATGGGCTCCATAGATAACTAACCCCATCCTGGGCTACTTTTCAAAAGTAACCTCATTAACATAACACAAGACATCTTTATCATTCTTAACACTTGGGAAATTCCAAGGATTTGGGGAGCTGAGCCAGGAATGGTAGATGAAGACCAAATATATATATATATATATATATATATATGTTATCTGAATGACCAAATGTGTATTTTTCTTGTAAATCACAATATTGCAGTTCTGCTGGCAACCAGCCATTGTACTCAGGTTGCCTGGGGACTGTCCAAACATCAGGTGTGGTTGAAGGGACTTGCTATGAGTAAATCTTCTAACCTTTATATATGACTCTGGAGCTATTTCAGAAACTGAGAACCAAAGATGCCCCTAATAGTTCTTATTGCTCAGGAAATTACAAGAGTTTTAGAAGCTATGTGCCAAGAACAGGGACAAATCCAAATATATATATGTATTTATATTTTTTATAAATCACAACATCACACATTGCTTCCTCAATATGTCAGTCTGAGCATCTATTTGTAATCTTTCCTCCCAGTCTTGGCCCTTTTCCATTGTTGCCTTAATGAGTGAAAGGTACTGCAGTTTATACTTGGACTAATCAGGTAATCTGGACTAAATATTTGGACTAATCAGGGGGTGTCTGTTAGCCTTCTTCTCTCTTTCCTATCATCTCCAATCTAATATCCATGACAAATTGGGATTTACTCCTGAATGCAAGCATTGTTCAACATGTGACAATCAATTAATATAATACCCATTAATAGAATGAAGGAAAAAAATGATCATTTTACATCGTGATTTTACATGATGTAAAATACGTCACAAGGTATAATTCTTTTGGTATGTTGCTGAACTTTGTCTGCTAGTATAGGCTGAAGTTTTTGCATTGATATTTGTAAGGAATATTGGTCTATAGTTTATTTCCTGCCTGTAGTGTCTTTGTTTGCCTTTTGTATCAGGGTAAGGCTGGCCTCTAGATTGGGTCAGGAAATGTTCTCTCTTTTTCATTCTCTTGGAAGAGTGTGAAAAGGATTGATATTAATTCTTTAATATTTGATGGAATTCATCAGTGAAACCACCTGATCTAGGGATTTTGTTTGTTCTGGAAGGTTTTCGATTACTGATTCAAACTCCTTACTTGTTATAAGTCAACTCAGATTTTCTATTCATGATTCAGTTTTTTGAGATTGTGTATTTATAGGAATTTGTTCATTATGTTCTGATTATTATTCAATTTGGTAGCATACAATTGTTCATAGTATTATGATCCTTTTTATTTCTATAAAGTTGGTGGTAATGTCTCCACTTTCTTGTGTGGTTTGAGTAATTTGAGTGTTTTTTTTTTTTTTTAGTCTAGACTGCTAAAGATTTCTCAATTTTGTTGATCTTCAAAGAACCAACGTTCATTCCTCTATTTTTTTTTCTGTTCTCTATTTCATTTATTTCTGTTCTAATCTTAATTTTTTCTTCTAACTTTTGGCTTAATTTGCTCTACTGTAAAATGCAGTTAGGTATTAATTTGAGGTCTTTTAATGTTTGCATTTACAGCTAAAATATCTTTCATAGCACAGTTTCACTGTCTTGTAAGTTATAATATATTTGTATTTTTGTTTTGATATGTCCAAAGGTATTTTCTAATTTTCCTTGTAATTTCTGATTTTATCCAATGATTGCTTAAAAGTGTGCTGTTTATATTGTATAGCACAGGAAATTATAGCAATTATCTTATAATAACTCATAATGGAATATAATCTGCAAAAATATTGAATCCCTATTCTCTACACAAGAAAACAACATAATGTTGTAAATCAACTGTACTTGAATTTTTAGAAGGTATATTGTTTAATTTTCATTTTTGTGTGAATTTTTCAGTTTTCCTTCTGTTATTGATTTCTATTTCCATCTCACTGTAGTCAGAAAAAACACTGAATCCTTTTGAAATTTGCTTTGTATTGTGGCCTAAGCTGTGATCTATCCTAGAGGATGTTTTACACACAACTGAGACAAATGTGTATTTTGCTTTGTTAGATGGAGTGTTCTGTATATGTCTGTTAGCTCTAATTAGTTTATGGTATTTTTCAAGTTCTCTTTTCCTTGTTGAATTTTTATCTGGTTGTTTTGTTCATTACTGACATTGGAATATTGAAGTTTGTTACTATTATAGCAGAACTATTTGTTTCTATCTGTTCTGTTTTTTATGTGTTTTGGGGCTCTGTTCTTACATATTTGTATGTTTATATCTTCATGAATTGATGTCTTTTCAATATATAATATTCTTTGTCTCTAACAATTTTTTACTTAAAGCCCACTTTTTATGGCTTTGTTTTATTTTCCAGCATCTTTTTTATTTCAACAGAAGGACTCCCCCTTAGTATTTCTTGTAAGGAATCTCATGGTGATGAACTCCCCCAACTTTTGTAATTCTGGGAAAGTTTCTCTCTCCTCCTCCTTCTCCCCCTCACCTCCCCTTATCGTCCTCCTCTTCCCATTCTTTCTGCATTTTCGAGGGCCAGTTTTTTCTTTCAGCACTTTGAATATATTATCCCATTCCCTTTTTGTTTTGCTCTTGCTACTTTCAAAATTCTGTCTGTCTTTGATTTTTTGACAATCTGTTTATAATATATCTCAGTGTAACCTTCTTTGGATTCACCCTTTTTGGTGTCTTGGCTTCTTGAACCTGGATATCCATTCTCCCCTACCAGATATGAGAAGTTTCTGGCTACTAATTCTTTAAATAAACTTTGTACCTTTCTCTCTCTCTTTTTTTTTTGCCTTCTGTGTATATTTGTCTGTTTGAGGGTGTCTTATAAATCCCCCAGGCTTTCTTGACTCTATTCCATTCTCTTTTCTTTTTATTTGTCTGACTAGATCATTTAAATAACCTGTGTTTTAGTTCACTGATTCTTTATTTTGATTGACTATGTCTACTGTTGAATCCCTCTGGTGAACTTTTTTATGTCAGTTACTGTATTCTTCAGCTCCAAAATTTCTGTTTTGCTCTGTTTTATATTTTCTGTTTTTTGTTTTTGAAATTCTCAATTTATTCATGTATCATTTCCCTGCGCTTGTTGAGCATCTTTATGATGGTTACTCTAAATTCTTCACCAGGTAATTCATATACCTCCATTCTTTACGGTTGATTTTCTGGAATTTATTTTGTTCCTTTGATTGGGTCATTTCCTCCTGTTTCTTCATGTTCCATGTTACTTTGGGTTTGTATCTACCCATTTAAAACAATAGCCACCTCTCCCAGTCTTTTATGGGCTGGTTCTATACAGGGAAAGATCTTCACCAATTCACTCACTTGTAGATTCTGGAGGCCTCTCAAACCTTTTCTGTGGGTGTTCCTTCTCTTAACTTGTGTGTGTAGATTCCTGATTAGAAGGATTTTTCAGTTTCCTTTTTTTTTTTTTTTTCCAAGGACTCATAATTTTTTTGTTCCCTCTGATTTTTTTTCTTTTTATCTGTGAAACTACAGATTCTCTGAAGCTGCTGCAAACCAGGTCACATCAGCTCTCTGAGGTGAGCAAGACAGAAACTAGTCCCTCCAAACTAGCCCCCAACAAAATTTGGGATGTTGTATATCCTCCACTCGTCTCTTCTCTCATCCAGGGTAGAGGCCAACAAGCTGTATTGGCCTCTTTCTGCTAGTCCTGTAGTGTGGCAGCAAGCTACTCAGCTCTCTTTTGTTCTCAGTGGCCCTTTGGCATCTAGAGCATACTAGATCTTGTCAGTACTCTGAGATATGTGACCCAGAAACCAGTCTCTCAGGCAGCTCTCTGCCTGCACATTGGAAAATTTAACCTTTTAAGTTAAAGATCGAGAGCATATCAACTCTCCTTGACGACATGCCACAACTAGATACATCAACATGACTCACAATAATCCTATCAATATTTCTAGTCCTTTTCATTATTTTCCAAATAAAAATTTCAAAACATAACTTCTACCACAACCCAGAATTAACATCAATAGGAACACCAAAACAAAACACCCCCTGAGAAACAAAATGAACGAAAATCTATTTGCCTCTTTCATTACCCCTATAATTCTAGGCCTTCCCCTTGTCACCCTAATCGTCTTATTCCCCAGCTTGCTGTTTCCTACATCAAACCGACTAGTCAACAACCACCTCATCTCTCTGCAACAATGAATACTCCAACTTGTATCAAAACAAATAATAAGTATCCACAATACCAAAGGACAAACATGAACATTAATACTAATATCCTTAATTCTATTTATTGGATCAACAAACCTACTAGGCCTATTACCCCACTCATTTACACCAACCACACAACTATCAATGAACTTGGGCATGGCCATTCCTCTATGAGCAGGAGCTGTAATTACAGGCTTCCGTAACAAAACTAAAGCATCACTTGCCCATTTCTTACCACAAGGAACACCAACCCCACTAATTCCAATGCTAGTAATTATTGAGACTATTAGCCTTTTTATCCAACCAATAGCCCTTGCTGTACGACTAACAGCCAATATCACAGCAGGACACCTATTAATTCACTTAATCGGAGGAGCCACCCTAGCACTAATAAACATTAGCACCGCAACAGCCTTTATTACGTTCATTATCCTAATTCTACTAACAATCCTTGAGTTCGCAGTGGCTATAATTCAAGCTTACATATTTACCCTCTTAGTCAGCCTATATTTGCATGATAACACATAATGACACACCAAACCCATGCTTATCACATAGTAAACCCAAGCCCCTGACCCCTCACAGGAGCACTATCCGCCCTCTTAATAACATCTGGTTTAATTATATGATTTCACTTCAACTCAACGACCCTATTAATGCTTGGCCTAACAACAAATATATTAACAATATACCAATGATGATGAGACGTTATCCGAGAGAGTACATTTCAAGGCCACCATACCCCGACCGTCCAAAAAGGCCTTCGCTACGGAATAATTCTATTTATTATTTCAGAAGTCTTATTCTTTACCGGATTCTTCTGAGCATTCTATCACTCAAGTCTTGCCCCCACACCCGAACTAGGCGGCTGCTGGCCTCCAACAGGCATTCACCCACTCAATCCCCTAGAAGTCCCATTACTCAACACTTCCGTCCTCCTAGCCTCAGGAGTTTCAATCACTTGAGCCCACCATAGCCTCATAGAAGGAAACCGCAATCACATGCTACAGGCCCTATTTATCACCATCGCCCTAGGTGTGTACTTCACACTTCTGCAAGCCTCAGAATATTATGAAGCACCTTTTACTATCTCAGATGGCGTCTACGGCTCAACCTTTTTCGTAGCCACAGGATTCCACGGCCTCCATGTAATTATCGGATCTACTTTCCTAATTGTCTGCTTTTTCCACCAACTAAAATTTCACTTTACCTCTAGCCACCACTTTGGCTTTGAAGCCGCTGCCTGATACTGACATTTCGTAGACGTAGTATGACTTTTCCTCTATGTTTCTATCTATTGATGAGGATCATATTCTTTTAGTATTAATCAGTACAACTGACTTCCAATCAGTTAGTTTCGGTCTAATCCGAAAAAGAATAATAAACCTAATAATAGCTCTTCTAACTAACCTCACACTAACCACACTACTTGTCACTAT
The DNA here is from genome assembly GCF_014754425.2 of Oryx dammah. Lineage (NCBI taxonomy): Eukaryota > Metazoa > Chordata > Mammalia > Artiodactyla > Bovidae > Oryx > Oryx dammah. Next base: position 50,774,101 of record NW_024070192.1, on the reverse strand, counting down.
TGCATTCTGACTTCCCCAGTTAAATGTATACTCAGAAAAAACAAGCCCATACGAATGCGGATTTGATCCTATGGGATCGGCCCGCCTCCCTTTCTCCATAAAATTTTTCCTTGGTCCAGTAACTTCTCAGAGAGAAACTGGGAGGTGGGGATTTTATCACAGTAGTCAAGCACTGAACCAGGGGAAGAGACTATGGTAAGTGAGTGCAGATTATTCTAAACCTTTGTCTTTGTACTTAGCGACCCCCAACCTGACAGTGCATAGATTTAGGCAAGACAGAAACCAGTCCCCTGGGCAGCACCCCCTAAAAGTCTGCACATTCAGTCTTGTTTTAACTCCCTTATTGGGGAGAAGTTTGGAGTTGAAAGTTTTCTTCCAATTGCACCATGCTTAGCAGCGAGGGGAGACAAAGGCTAAAGTTCTGCCCCAAATTCTGGTGAATCATGACAGCATTTGTTGATAATAAACACTGGAATAGTATACATTTTTATCTTTTATGAAATGTTTCAGGTGCCTTGAGATATCTAACTGGCGAATTTTATTAGGGCATTGAATATATAAATATTCATATAGCAGGGCAGTCAGGGCTTTAAATACATACAGATTTTGGAGTTTCAGGCTATATTTATTATCCATCTTTAGATGTGTAATGTTCTCTCATTATAAATGCCATGAAGGCAAGTACTTTTTCTATAATTTTCTCTGCTTTATTCTTAGATTTCTGATGTTTCTGGCACATTGTAGGGATTAATATTTTTGCTGTTGTTTTCTTTTCTTAATCCTCTGTCCCCACTGTCCTGATGTTAATAAAAACATTAACAAGATATACATATTTCATACTTATATAAAGTCATATGCGGGACTTCCCTGGTGGTCCAGTGGCTAAGACTGCACACTCCCAATGCTGAAGCCCCAAATTCCATCCTTGGTCAGGGAACTAGATCCCACTGTGCAACTAAGAGTTTGCATGTCCAACTAAAGATCCCACCTGCCACAATGAAGACTGAAGATCCTGCATGTTGCAACTAAGACCTGGTGCAGCCAAATTAATTAATATTTAAAAGTAAACTGATAAATAAAGTATACCTTCAGCACTAAAAAAGATCATGTGTAATACATATATGAGTTATGAAGCATATTAATAAAATATGAAAATATGAAAATATCAAAACTATCACTAAAGAACTAAATGTTACTGCTAACTGGATGCTGCTTTACATTCCCATCACTTTGTTCATCCCCTCAGGGTTAATAATTGTCCTAAAGTTTACAATTTTAATTTTCTTAAAATGATTTTACCACATAATATGGGCTTCCCTGGTAGCTCAGGCAGTAAAGAATCTGCCTGCAATGCAGGAGACCCAGGTTCAATCCCTGGGTCAGAAAGATCCCCTGGAGAAAGGAATGCTAACCCACTCCAGTATTCTTGACAGAGGAGCCTGGTGGGTTGCATTCCTTGGGATCACAAAGAACTGGACATGGCCGAGTGACTAACATGCATACATACACACCACACATATATGTATTCCACAGTGCATATATATTCCTAAGCAGTATGTCAGGTTTGCTTTTTGTTTTTGAGTTTTTAAAAAATATGATATTGGATATCATTTTCACCATTTTGCTTTTTTAAACCCATGACAGAAGTTCATTTATTTTTCTTACTTATTATATACTTATTGTATTTCTATAGCACAGTTCACACATTACCCTTGGTATATGCTTTTGGCTGCACTGGGTCTTAAGTTGTGGCACACAGACTTAGTTGCCCTGTGACATGTGAGGTCTTAGTTCCCAGACTAGGGATGGAAGCCAGATTCTTAACCACTGGAGACTCCCAATAAATATTTTTAAGACCTTTCTAGTCTTATTTATTTTTATGTTCTGCTGTTTAAATCACATTTCTATTGACATTTTGTAGAAAATGACAAGCTGGTTGGAGACCTAGAAAAATTACATTGTTTCTAAGTAATTTTTTTCCATTTTGTTTTCCTCCTGAGCCTAGAACTTTATGGAAGCTTTTTCAAATTTTTATGTAGATAAATTTATTTTGTTTTGAAATGAATGACTCTTCTGTTAATATCTGTTTCCAGGGAATCTGTATATGATTCCAGATTTTTAAAATTTATTAATATGTCCTTTGTGGATTTATGTATATTGTTTTACATTTAAAAGAATTATTATTTTCCTTTCAGCACCAAGTTTCCTACATACATTAGGGTAAAGTTGATTATTCTTATAAGTTTCAATCTATATTCATATTAATTTCATCTAATTCATCTGTAGATATCTTAGAGAGATGTGCTGAAGTCCTCTGTATATTTAGGGACTATAGTGTTAATAGTATTTATCATTGTGTTTCTTGCTAGTTGTTTTCCTTTCCATATTGTCAGACTATGTCTTAAGTACATAAAGATTCATGAGTGCTGTATCTTTTTTGGCAGATGTACTTTATATATATATGGATATATTGTATATCTATGTTTCTTTTAAAGCTTTTTATTTAGAAGTCTACTTTTTTATGTCTGTGATACAGCTGATTTATTTTGGTAAATATACACCTCAGATATCTTTTTCCATGTCTTCATTTTTAAGATTTCTTTGTGGTTTAATTTAAGTATTTCTGTTGATAAACAACATATAGTGGATTTTCTTTTTCCTCTCCCCACTACTTCCCTTCTCCCCTCTCTTCTTCTAAACCAATGGATTGTCTCATTTTTCATAAATGAATTAAATTTGTGTTTTCTTTCTTTGCCATATTTGGACTTATTTTCTACCATCTTATTCTGTGCTTTCTTTTACCTCTTTTCCTCTCTTGTTTATCTTATTCTATTGACGTTTTTTTTTGTCCTCCGTTCGTGCTTTTAGTGGTTTCGAAGCATCCTATTTATCATTGTTTTACTAAAATATCTTTACTGTGATATACTTTGCACACCTTACAGTTTACTCAGCTGAAGTGCATATTTCAATAAGTTTTATTATGTTTACAAAGTTCACCAATTTTAGAACATTTTCAGGCAAGAATGCTGGAGTGGGTTACCATTTCCTCCTTGAGGGGATCCTTCCGATTCAGGGATCACACCTGCGTCTTCTGCACTGGCAGGCAGATTGTTTCCCACTGAGCTACCAGGGAAACCCATTATATCCAGTGGCTGGACTTGGTGGTAAATATTTCTAAATCATTTATAACTCTTTGATATTCTGAATTCTGTTCTGCATAATGGAGGAAAAATCCCTGCTGGATTTTGGAGGGAAATTTCTACTTTGATCCAATTTCCTTTTTATTTCTGAGATTTTTCTTCATAAAGAGGTGTTAATCTATTAAAATGGAATATATTTTGGAATCATCAACTTAATGGTCTTCCTTAAGTAAAGTGAAAGTGAAGTCAGTCAGTAAAATGCTGTGTGTTTCTCCAGATTTTGAATGTTCAAAACACTGGAGTTGTTATTCTCTTGGATTCAAGGAATCAAAGGTTAAATATTATTTGTGTTTTCAGAAAACAGTATAGCACCATTGAATTTAATTCTATTAAGAATCAATAATTATACAGATTCGTGATACATTTCATCTGGTTTTACATCCTTGGGGTATTCTTATGCTCTTCTAACTGAATTACAGCAGCTAGAAGAGACTAAGAATTTGCATGGTGAGAAACTTTGATTCAGAAGGTGTATATTCAAAAAGTAAATTCTAATAGCCAAAGTAAAGAAGTTTTTAAAATTAATGATATCCCTGTTGTTTTTACCCATTAACATGTTGTTATGGGAAGTTTTTATTCTTACTGATCAGAATACCCTGATCAATGTATAATATGCAATGAATTGTTTTACCAATTAGTGATTTTCTTAGTGTGTTCTGGTTGTTGGAATAAAATACTCCAGACCTGGTAGCTTATGAACGATGGAATCATATTTCTCATAGCCCTGGAGGCTGGAAGTCCAAGATTAAGGTGCCAGCATGGTTGGGTGAGGACCCTCTTCCTGTGGGGAGCCAGTTCTCTCTTGCTATGCTCTCGTGGTAGAAGGGGCAAAGGAACTCTGTGACATCTCAAAAATAAGAGCACTATCCCATTTGTGAAAGCTCCATGCTCATGACCAAATCACTTTTAAAGACCCCACTTCTGGATACCTTTATCTTTAGAGATTAGGATTTCAACATATGATTTGGGAGGTATACAAACATTTAGACCATAGCAGTGATTTTTTTTAAAATTTGTTTTGTTGTCTTATTATTATTTCCAAAAATAGATATGTTAAAATTCTGAGGAATTAAATCATCTAATAAAAATTAGTTTTTGTTCTCTGGAGGGTTTGAAGTAATTTCTTGATGCTTGCCTATATTGTGACTTCCCTGGTAGCTCAGACGGTAAAGCATCTGCCTACAATGTGGGAGATCCAGGTTCAATCCCTGGGTTGGGAAGATCCCCTAGAGAAGGAAGTGGCAACCTAATCCAGTACTCTTGCCTGGAAAATCCCATGGATGGAGGAGCCTGATAGGCTACAGTCCATGGGGTCACAAAGAGTTAGACATGACTGAGAACCTTTACTTCACTCACTGCCTATATTGTAATAATTGGCCCATATTACATAGAACTCTTTGCATAAAACAAATAAAACAGTTCAACTTAAGTCATAATAATCTCTACCACTTTTTTTTTTAATTTATTTCAATTCTTATCTTTACTAACTTCTGCCTTCTTATTACCTTTATTCCATACCACATGTTTTGGATTGTGGGTGCGTTTTTTAGTCATTCAGATCTAAAGATGTCATGAATTCTGTTGATTTCTTCTCTTATGTTCTCTTTTGTTGTTATTTATTTTCTTTTTGCAGCTTTATTGAAATATAATTGGCATATAACCCATATGCTCCTTAAGAATATAATCCTTAGTGTTGAGCTTGTATGTTTGGTTTTTTGTCAGTAATTTTATGTTATTGACTTTTAATCTAAGTTTGTATTATTGTTAGAATAGGTGGTTAATCTGATATTCTTTGAAACTTGTTGAAAATCCTTTTGTAATCTGTCACACGGTTGTTTTTGTAAATGTTCCATTTGTGCTTTTATGTTTTGTACTTGTTGGCTGCCTGAGGTTCTGTTTACATATTTACTCAATTCAGTTTATCAGTGATGATCAAATATTCAAGCAGCATGGCTGCCTATGTACTATGTAAAATGATCTTTAAAAATCTTCATTTAATTAAGGATATTAAGAATTTTACCTTAGATTTTGATATAACTTAAAATTTATGAAGTTCGAAGTAATTTTTTTCCTGATTCTGAAATCCCCAAGATAGCAATGATAGACATAGCAGCAGTAGCAGCAGTAATGTTAGAAGTAATAATAATGGTAACAATGGCCATAGCAGCTAACATCCATGAAGCTCTTACTGTGTGCAGGGCCTCATTCAAAGCTTTCTAAATTGGTTAATGAATTACCCAGTCACAGCTCTATGATGTATAATTGTTTTCCTCATTTTCTAGACTAAAACACAGAAATGTTAATACTCTTGCCATAGTCACATTGTAATCAGATTGTCTTTAAACAGATAAATGTAAGTTTGTTCAGTTGGACACACAAGTAACTCAATGTTTTCTTTCCCCTTTTCAGTTATTAGAAAAGTTAAAAGAACGTTGGCTCTCTACTGGCTTATGGCATAATCTGGAGTTGGTGAAGACAGTCGTTGTAGAACCACAGGGAGGAGAAAAAATTGATTTTGATGAATTACTGCAGGTGTACTATGATGCAGTCAAGTACAAAGGAGAAAAAGGTAATTGGAAATTATTTGATAGTCAGTGAAAAATTTTTTTACCATAAAGTGAGAAGTTGGTGCTGTTATAATTGTATTTGTATTGCCTTTTTTTCCAAAAATTATTTCTATAATCCTGAGTGAAAAGAAAATTAAGTTAAAGAAATTCTTCTGTTTGGAATTGTTCTCCTGTGAGTACTTTCACTTGAAGATGCCGGTTCAGTTTTAAGAAATGGGATGCCTTCAGGTATTATCCTATAAACTTCCTTACACTACCTAAAATGTTTTATCAAAGAAGATGGTAGAGTATGCATTAATATCTTCCTTACTAGCGGAAGGAGGTTACATTTTTATGCAAAAATATACTTTATGCTTATATTTAATTGTATAAGGTAAACATAACTGAAGGCTAAATTTCAAAGTTAGAAAATGCCCATAAAACATTTCACAGAAAGGGCTAATAATAATAACTTATGAACAGTGCAACATCACAAAGATGCTATAACATAATTGTCAATATCCGTGTATGATAAGATTATGCACAGAGTATTCTGTGTGTGTATGTTTTAAATACTTTTCAGTATAATATTGATCTAATATGATACAGAGTCCTTTAAATCCTTCTGATAACTTACATTCTGGTGGTAAAGGTAGTGATCTCAGTTTCAATATTTTAAAGATAAAACAGTTGATTCACAATTGCTTAGTTCACGTGCAAGTTATTACTCTGACATGGTTTTTCTATATAGTTTAACTGGGAGATACACAGTTTGTAAACTGATCCTACCATGTTGTGTCAAAATGTAATTTTGTTTTATTTGAAGACATTGAACTTTAAAAACTTTATCTTATAGTAGTTTTTAATTTTGAGTCTTTAAAATTTGATATTATAGTTAATAATCAGATCTTTTCAAAATGACAAGAATAAGACATTTTCTGGGAATCTTGATTATGCTTTTAAAAATGTTGATTTTCTGTTGCTTAAGATGGAGCCCTCCTGGTGGCAGTTTGTCGTGGTAAAGTGAGTGAGGGTCTGGATTTCTCAGATGATAATGCCCGTGCTGTCGTAACAATAGGAATTCCTTTTCCAAATGTGAAAGATCTTCAGGTAGGCCATCAAAGCCTTAGAAGTTGTATTTATCACAGAAGTTGTTCGTTTTGTGTAAAGTTAACTATACATTTTTCTTGTATCCTCAGACATTCTATGTTAATGCTCTAGTGACTCAGAATGAGTGAGAAAGGTTTAGTAGATGTGGGTTTATTTTTAACCTGCACAGTCTTTTACTCAAAAAGAATGATTTTCAAAGTATAGGCCTGGATCAGGAGCATCAATACTACCTGTGTCATCAGCATCATCAGTATCAAGTAATAGAAATACATATTTGCAGGTTCCATCCAGTCCTCCTGAATCAGAAACTCTGGAGATAGAGCCCAGCAATCTGTGTTTTATCAAACTCTGAGCCACAGACTGACAGAGAACCCCCCAGGGAATTCTCGGGCCCTTTCTCGATCTTCTCTCCAGTGCCATGTCTTGCCCTGCAGATTGTGATTTTTGCTGCTACAAGTTCTGCTGTCTTCCACTTCAGCTCAGCAGGACCACCGAACTCTGCTTGCACTTCTGTGTTCTGCGCTGTTGTTGAAAAATTATACCCAGAGGAGCACTGAGAGTCCTGGAATTCACCTAATGGATTTCCCTTGTCTTTGAGATTACAGTCTTACGCTGCTCTGTGTCTGCCCCGCTGAAAGCAGTTGCTTTATTTATTTTGTCCAATTTACAGTTACTTACAGTGGGAGGAATATTCCTAAGACAGTTATTCTGCCTTGGCCAGAAACAGGAGTTTTGTTTCACTGTCATTGATTGTTCACTAAAAATTTTTGAAAATTATTTGTAGTAATAATTTGAATCCTGGGGAGATATTATCTTTATTGGGAAGAATTTTTTTTTATTCCTACAGGAATTTGAAGGTGCTAGGAATCTGAGACCAAGACTTAAGATTTTCTGACTCTATTGAGTATATAATCTGTATCCCTTTCAGGATGCAACCTGTTAGGATCTCATATTAAAGCAAGAATTCTTTCCCTCGGTAATTATCTTTTTCATTGTTAATATTTTACTAGACATTTGGAATTACATAGTATTAACAATGTTAATATTTCTCAAGTTAGCTCCTATACTCTCCTAACCTCTGGTTCTCCTCAATATTTCTGAAAGTCCTCAAGGGATATTTAATCCTTTCAGTCTTCAGTAACTTTGTTGGCTTTCCTTGCCTTTCTCCAGCCACAGGTGTTAGTACTGAGAGTTTTGATGACCGTTCATTAAGGCTCCTTTTCTAAAATGGTGAAGGCTGTCTCTGACTAGTACTATGATGAAACAGTAGACTCTACTCAAGAAAACTGTTGGCCTCACCCTCAGTGGCATGAATGCTCATTCCACTGAAGCTAAGTGCTGTTGATGGCACCGCTGTTAGCAGTGGTACTGTCTTTTTTGAATGTTTTAACATTTTATCTTGAGTATATTTACAGTATTATGTTACTGTACAGATGCTGCTTTGTTTAAGCAGAGAGAATCCCACACTTTCTACCACACGTTCTTCCCATGTCTTAAATATAAATTTTTTCCCCCGAAACTAGCAGTTTCACCTTTTGCTTGTATCATCTTTCACTCTTGGACCTATATATGAGTCCTTGAGAGCTGGAAAAGGAGATAGCTTTATGGCTAATAACTACGTTGTATTAAATATCACACTCACAAAGTAACAAGCCCTGAAAGGATTCACATCAAACTCATAATAGTGATTATGTATGAGAAGAGAAAGGAATGATTTTGGAGGTAGTTATCAGAGACTTTATTAACTAGTTAATATTAACTACTAACTAGCTTAACTAGTTATCAGGGACTTTCCTGTCCCCAAGACTTTAGCTTTTCCTATAATGTTTATTTTACTAAAAAACAAGCTGAAAGAAAATATAGTGAGAATATAATTGTTTATTTTGTTATTCTTTGAAAAAATCCTTAAAATTAAATAGTGTTTACTTGTGAATTAAAAAAAAATACATTTACCTTCTATTTTCTCTATCTTCTCTCACAACAGCTGTGATTCTGGGTGTTGTTTATTGCACCAGTCTTGGGCTTTTTAATGCTTTCTTTCCTCAGGATAAGTTCTTCCCAGGCAACATCTCAGTCTGTCATTTAAAAACAAAAAAAGATACCGGTGACATACTCTGACATTCCTCAGTCATGGTCCTGCTTGTCATTTGTGCTTATCTGAAATCCAATGGCTCTAGTTATATAAAACAGCAAAATCACAGAAGCTTCAGTGAGGTCTGCACGGGGAGGAGGAAAGTTATTCTAAAGGAGTTTCCCTAGTGGTTCCTAAAGGGGGCAAGTAGGTGGACCCAAGAATAGTCTAAGCTGCAGGATCAAGGGACAGATAAAGAGGAAAAGTCTTTACTGGAAAGACTTGTAAGGGAAAGTGTATTTCTTGATGCCGTATTTCTGGGTCAGTTCTTCCTAACAAACAATTCTAAAATTCAGTGGCTTGAAACACCAGTCATTCACTGTGGGTCAACATCTATGAGGGTGGGGTGGGCAATAGATGGTTTCAGCTGAGCTTAGTTGCCTTGCTATGGTTTGACCAGCATAGGTTGAGTTCAGCTGGATCAGCTCTGCTGTACTTGTATCTCATCCTTTGTGAACCAACAGACCAGCCAAAACATGTTATCATTGCAATGGCAGAGGTGCAGGAGGCAAGCTTGACTCTCTAAGCAATTATCAAACACCTGCCTCTGTCACATTAGCTAACACATTGCCTAAAGCATGTCACATGCCCAAGCCCTAAGTCAACAGTGGTTGGGGGTGGTGGTGTGTGGATATTTTCCATTACATGTGGTAAAGGGCTAAGAATAAGGACTCCAAAATGGAGTCTTGGCCTTTAAAAAAAATAATAGTAATAATTAAAGCATGTTTATGGCTTCCCAAAGCCTTTGACTGTGTGGGTCACAATAAACTGTGGAAAATTCTGAAAGAGATGGGAATACTAGACCACCTGACCTGCCTCTTGAGAAACCTATATGCAGGTTAGAAAGCAACAGTTAGAACTGGACATGGAACAACAGACTGGTTCCAAATAGGAAAAGGAGTACATCAAGGCTGTATATTGTCACCCTGTTTATTTAAATTATATGCAGAGTACATCATGAGAAATGCTGGGCTGGAAGAAGCACAAGCTGGAATCAAGATTGCCGGGAGAAATATCAATAACCTCAGATATGCAGATGAAACCACCCTTATGGCAGAAAGTGAAGAGGAACTAAAAAGTCTCTTGATGAAAGTGAAAGAGGAGAGTGAAAAAGTTGGCTTAAAGCTCAGCATTCAGAAAACAAAGATCATGGCATCTAGTGCCATCACTTCATGGGAAATAGATGGGGAAACAGTGGAAACAGTGTCAGACTCTTTTGGGGCTCCAAAATCACAGCAGATGGTGACTGCAGCCATGAAATAAGACACTTACTCCTTGGAAGAAAAGTTATGACCAACCTAGATAGTATATTCAAAAGCAGAGACATTACTTTGCCAACAAAGGTCCATCTAGTCAAGGCTATGGTTTTTCCTGTGGTCATGTATGGATGTGAGAGTTGGACTGTGAAGAAAGCTGAGTGCCGAAGAATTGATGCTTTTGAAGTGTGGTGTTGGAGAAGACTCTTGCGAGTCCCTTGGACTGCAAGGAGATCCCACCAGTTCATTCTAAAGGAGATCAGCCCTGGGTGTTCTTTGGAAGGAATGATGCTAAAGCTGAAACTCTAGTACTTTGGCTACCTCATGCGAAGAGTTGACTCATTGGAGAAGAGTTGACTCATTGGAAAAGGCTCTGATGCTGGGAGGGATTGAGGGCAGGAGGAGAAGGGGATGACAGAGGATGAGATGGCTGGATGGCATCACCGACTTGATGGACATGAGTTTGAGTGAACTCTGGGATTTGGTGGTAGATAGCGAGGCCTGGCTTGCTGCAATTCATGGGGTCGCAAAGAGTCAGACACAACTGAGTGACTGAACTGAACTGAACTGAACTGATGGCTTCCCTGGTGGCTCAGATAGTAAAGAATCTGCCTGCAGTGCAGGCAGGATATAAGATATCCTGTCATCCCCTTCTTCTCCTGCCTTCAATCTTTCCCAGGATCAGGGTCTTTCCCAATTAGTCAGTTAGGTTATAAAAAATACAAAAGTTTGGAATTTTAATAGAGTCCACATTATGTTTTGCTGTTTTTGCCCGTACTTTTGGTGTCATATTTAGTAAGCTGTTGCCAAATCCATGGTCATGCAGCTTTGCCCCTTATGTTTTTTTCAGAGTTTCACAGTTTTAGCTCTTAAATTTAAATATTTGCTCTATTTTGAGTAAATTTTTATATATATTGTAAGATGGTCTATCTTCCTTATATCTAAATGAATCTCTTGTATCATCATATTATTAGATTATGTTTTTTAATTCATTCTGCCAATCTCTGCCTTTCCATTGGAGAATTTAATCCAGTTAAAGTAATCATTCTTAAGGAAGGGCTTAGTTTTACCATTTAACTGTTTTCTGCCTGTCTTATGTGCCTTTGGTTCCTCAATTCCTTTTTGTTTAGCATTTTTTTTTATTGTTGTGTAGTATTTTGATTCCCTTCTCTCCTTTTGTATATATTTTTTAGTTACTTTCGTACTGTTACCCTAGGGGTTAGAAGTAACATCTTAATCTCTGTCTCTCCCTTTTTTTTGTTACATAGATTACACCTTTATACATTGTATGCCATTAGCTTAATTTATAATTATTCTTTTATGTATTTTCCTTTTAAAACCTTGCAAAACAAAAGTTCAATAATACTGGCTTTTATATTTACCTACGTAGTAAGTTTTACCAGTGTTTTTTATTTATACTTCCTAAAGCACACCCCACTCCAGTACTCTTGCCTGGAAAATCCTGTGCATGGAGGAGCCTGGTAGGCTGCAGTCCATGGGATCGCAAAGAGTCGGACACAACTGAGTGACTTCACTTTCACTTTTCACTTTCATGCATTGGAGAAGGAAATGGCAACCCACTCCAGTGTTCTTGCCTGGAGAATCCCAGGGATGGGGCAGCGTGGTGGGCTGCCATCTATGGGGTCGCACAGAGTTGGACATGACTGAAGCGACTTAGCAGCAGCAGCAAAGCACATACTTAGGGCTTCCCTGGTAGCTCAACTGGTAAAGAATCCACCTGCAATGCAGGAAACCCCAGTTCGATTGCTGGGTTGAGAAGTTCCCCTGGAGAAGGGAGAGGCTACCCACTCCAATATACTTGGACTTCCCTGGTGGCTCAGATGGTAAAGAATCTGCCTGCAATATGGGATACCTGGGTTCAATCCCTGGGTTATGAACAGCAGAGACATTACTTTGTGGACAAAGGTCCATCTAGTTAAAGCTATGGTTTTTCCAGTGGTCATGTATGAATGTGAAAGTTGGACCATAAAGCTGAGCACTGAAGAATTGATGCTTTTGAACTGTGGTGTTGGAGAAGGCTCTTGAGAGTCCTTTGGACTGTAAGGAGATCCAACCAGTCAGTCCTCAAGGAAATCAGTCCTGAATATTCATTGGAAGGACTGATGTTGAAGCTTAAACTCCAGTACTTTGGCCACCTTATGCGAAGAACTGACTCACTGGAAAAAGACCCTGATACTGGGAAAGATTGAAGGCAGAAGAAGAAGGGGATGACAAAGGATGAGATGTTGGATGGCCTCACTGACTCGATGGACATTGAGTTTGAGCAAGCTCCAGGAGTTGGTGATGGACAGGGAAGCTGGTGTGCTGCAGCCCATGGGGTTGCAAAGTTTAGGACACAGCTGAGCTTCTGAACTGAACTGAAAACACATATTTACACTGCCTTCATTATAGTGTATATTGTGTGTGTTAGTCACTCGGTTGTGTCTGATTGTTTGCAACCCCATGGACTGTAGCCCACCAAGCTCCTCTGTCCATGGAATTCTCCAGGCAAGAATACTGGAGTGATAGTCATTTCCTTCTCCATTATATTTTAGTGTTTATAAATATGATTTATAGTCTGTTTGATGGTGTTCCTCAAAGATAAGGACAATTTCTTAACTATCTTTGTCTCCACACTTAAATATTGCCTTGGAATATAGTGAGTGTTCAGTAAATTAGTTTAATTAAGGATTAGATATTAAAGCATTTACCTCAGGCTGGGACTTGAACCCATGTGCCAGGACTCGATCCCATCCAAAACCCTGCTTGGGACTTGAACCCACAAAGCTGGGACTCAAGCCAAACTAAAACCCAGTTTGGTACTCTAATCCATGTGGCTGGGACTTGAACCCGGCCAAGACCCACAGTCTTCCAAGTGAGTTCACAGACCTGGTTTCAGGATGTGATGAATCTCAGGTTCTTGATGTCTCATTGCAGAAAGAATTCAGTGAGAGACAAAGTGATAGGTAAGAAGTGGATTAATTCAGAGAGAAATACTTCACAGACAGAGTATGGGCCATTGCAGAGGGTGACTGTGACCTTGAAATGTGGTGTGGTTAGCTTTCATGAGCTGGATAATTTCGTAGGCTAATGAATGGGTGGATTATTCCAATCATTTAGGGGAAGAAACGGAGATTTCCAGGAATTGGGCCACTGCTCGCGTTTTGGTCTTTGACGGTCTGCCTTGGAACTGTCATGGCCCCTCTGGGTATGTCATTTAGCTTGCTGATGTGTTACAGTGAGCATATACTAAGGATCATGGTCTAGTTGAAATTGACTTGTCTGCCATCTTGGACATAGTTGGTTTTAATCATCATTTTATGTTGGGCCCTCAGGCTATGTCATTCTTGCAAAGGTTGTGCCCTGCCCTCTTTCCTCCTGTTTCAAATGTTTATTTTTTAATATATTTAGTTTAAATCTTAAATATGTACTTTTATATTTAAATATATTTATTATAACTAGCAGATATATATTAAAGTAAAATTAATTAAAACTAAATTTGTATGTGCTTAGTCGCTCAGTCGTGTCCAACTCTTTGCAACCCCATGGACTGTAACCCACCAGGCACTCTGTCCATGGGATTCTCCAGGCAAGAATACTGGAATGGGTTGCCATGCCCTCCTCCAGGAGATCTTCCGGACACAGGGATTGAACCCAGATCTCCTGTACTGCAGGCGGCTTCTTTACCATCTGAGCCACTAGGGAAGCCCAGGAATAATAAGTGGGTACCCTATACCTTCTCCAAGGGATCTTCCTGATCCAGATATTGAACCAAGGTCTCCTGCATTGCAGGCGGATTCTTTACCAACCAAGCTGCCAGGGAAGCCCAAAACTAAATATATTTTAAATAAGTTATCAAAATAGTATTTGGTTTTGTTGCTTATTTTACTTGACATTAAGAAAAAGAAAAGCAGCCCTTCATTCCTAGACTCCTTAATTAAGCCTTGATAATGATAGTGATCATTATTAGATGATGAGTAGGGCAGTAGTAAACATTCATGTATAACATCATAAGGCAGTACAGTGTGTTGTTGCAGTCACAAACCATTAAAGGTGTTACGAAGGTAGTACTCAATTCCAGTAGTATTTTACGCCCTATCTAACACATAGTAGATTATGTTAATAGAGAGGGTATATTGATTATAGTGGCCCTATTTGTATTAGTGTTCTATTGCCCTGTTACAAATTACCACAAACATAGTGACTTAAAACAACGCACATTTCTTATGTCACAGTTTCCATGGGTCAGGAGTGTGGGCATGGCTTAGCTGGGTCCTCTGCTTATGGTTCCACAAAACGGCAATCAGTGTGCCAGCTGGGCTGCTTTCTCATCTGGATCTTGGGATCTTCTTCCAAGCTCATTTACAATCTTGGGAGAATTCAGTTGCTTATAGTGGTAGGACTAATCCAGCCAAGAGCTGCTCTCATGCCCTGCAGGCTGCTTGGAATTCCTTGTTGTGTGGTCACCTTGCAAGCCCTCTCAAAGAATGTCAGGCTTACTTCTTCAAGGCCGACAAGATACTGTCTAGCTCCAGTCTCCTAAGATGGAATCATATAACAACATAAGAGGAATAACTTCCACACCTTTACCTTAAACATGGTCTAATCAAGGGAGTGACTACATCATTGCTCTTGCCATATTCTGTTGGCCAGAAGCAAGTCACAGGTTCTGCTCACACTCAAGGTCACCCCAGGCTCCGTCTGCAGTTTATTTTCTATAAAATGAGATGATGAATTAAATGATTTCCGTAAATGGTTCTTCCAAACCTAAAACAATACTTCAAATTACTGGACCATAAATTAGGACTTTACAGTTTTCTTTTACATGAATACTTAATCTACCATGCAAAATAAGTAGAATTGTTTATAAATGAACATCTGAAATATTTTATCTTATGGAAATGAAACAATCTATTTCTGCCTTATTTTCTCTATTGTTTCGTTTGAATTTGAATTCATATTTTAAAGAGTTAAGGTCACTGTCTGAGTTACAAAAGTGATCTGAGTGGGAAAAAGAAGGCAATGACATTAATTTTATGATAGTAAAAATTTTTTTTCTTAAATTTGAGACAGATTATGGAAGTAAAAATTAAAATATAGTTTAAAATACTAACTTAAGACTCTTGTAGTCTCAATTGCAGAGTTTGGCTTTTAGAGAAGCAGGAAAATGTATGTTAGAGCCAAAAATATGACTTCTTTGGCTGTGACCAGGATTTCCTCTTCCCACCTTGGGGACTAGAAAGTGGAGGTAGGAAAATTTCATTTTGGAGCCAAGTGTGACTTGTTTAGTTCAAGTCATAATTTATGGCACATACCTTGGGGACCTGAAAATAAAGAAACCCACTATGAAATGTTGATAATGGGCCACTCTGAAGGGCACGCATTAAGCTAACTTTCCCAGTGAGGGTTTTTTTCACTTCCACCATTCCCAGATGCTTCTGATCATTCTATAAGGACATACTTAATCGTGTAATAGCTGAAAAGAAAACTTTCTGTGCGCTAAAGCAAAGTATTTGAGGGGCAGGAGAGTGAACCAAAGCCTTTATATGATTAGATGGTGGTGGAAAAATAACCGAAAGAAAAGTTGTTTTCTTTTAATGCAATTAAGTCACAGTATAACAACACTGCCCTTTCAGTGGGTATCTAAAGCAAATCCTTTGGCCAATTAGTATGATCTAAAAACTTACAACAGCCTTCAACTTTATAATTCAGGCATCCACATCTCAAATTGGTGGCATGGTCATAATTTGTGAGATGTTATAAGGTACAGTATTTAGATTTTTAAAGTTCCATTTTATTTGCATTTATTTACATTTTTATCCTTAACACAGTTTAATAGTATAAAAAAATATTCTCCCTTCATGGGTATTGTGCCTTTATCCTCTGAAGAAAAATTCGTGAAGCCATGGCATGTACCTAAAAAATTTTGTGCCTTAAAAATGTTCAAGTTGGTATCTTAGATTTCTACAATAGGTTTAATAAAATTTGATGATAATATGCAGTATCAGAACAATGATTAAAATAACTGAGATAATAAATTTTATATTTGTGTATTATTTTGCTTTAGTAATATAGTATGTTGAGTTACCAAGCTAGATTTCATTTGAAAACTATTTAAAATTCAGTTAGTGATCTTAGTATTGGCACATGATAATCATTATGAATTCCTTTTTTCATTTAGGAAACTTCTTTTAGTCTTGAAGGTAACTGAACTGAACTATTTAAGTATTTTTTAATCAATTTTGAAAAATTACATTAATGATTGAAAAATACCAGCATCTATTTTAATTTTGTTAAATTATTAACTTTTTAACAAACACACATAAATTTATAAGCTTCCATGCATTCTTGACAGTTTTATAAACCTCAGAAAAGGGCTATTATCCATTGCTTGCCCTAAAGGATAACAGCATTAATGAAATTGAATGCACAGTAAACCAACGCTTTCAAGTGTCAAAATATTATGAGATGATGGCAGTATTAGAATTCTTAAATCTGATATTTCTTTTTAAGTGCACTGATGTTGTTTCTTCATTATTCTTGTTGCTTTTGCAGCAGTGTGAATATTCCCGAGTAGATGAATGAAGGCAGGAATGCAAGGGATATCAAGACAAACTTGATTTCAGAAACAAAAACTTTTCCTAGTAATTTTGAGTAGATTCATATATTCCTTTTGAATCACTTTCATCATTGTGTTAATGATCTTGAGTGTTTTAGCATTCATTTATTAACAAACTGTCACAATTTGTACTAAGTATAGTCAGTGCAAAAATGAACAAGATGCCATTTTTAATGATGTCTGTAATTTAGTAAAGGACTTGAATGTGTAACAGGATGTTTTGGTTGGATAGGATCTGGGTGTTCTGATGCTTAGGGAAGGTGAAGTTGAGTAACACCTTTCACCTCCCAGCTAGATATCCATTTACTTTGGCTGATTTGGGTAAAGTAGGTGGAGGAGCCAGAGAAATGATATTTGAATCTTGTCTACATTGAAAAATACATACATTTGATAAAATGGAATGGCCTCATCAAAGCCAATTTATAAAACTATTCAAATTATTAAGACTATTCAGAATAGTGAAACAGTTATTTTTTTAATATCTGGCTAGAGTATCAGGTACTTTATAGACTGGTGACACGGTGATACACTCACAGATTATAGCCCCTTGTCTCATGGAACTTACAGAGTCTAGTGAGGAATGCTGAAATTAAAATAATAAAGAAACACTTAATTACAGTTGTGATGAAGGCTGTAAGAAAAAAGTCACAGGAACTATGAGAATGTATAACAGGATCCTGACCTAGTCTTTGGGGGTAAAAGAAAGACTTCCTGAGAAAGTGATATTTAATCTGACATAGGAAAGAAGGCCAGGAGTTATGTAGTTCAGCAGAATGGATAAGAGTATTCTCAGCAGATAGAACAGCATATGCTAAGGCCCTCAGGTGGGAAAGACGATAGCTATTCCCAGGAATTGAAAGAAGTGGAGGTAGAGAGTGAGCTGGGGAGAATGGCATGTGAATAGAGGCTGGGAGACTTATTCAGAGAGCCAAATCATTTAGAGCCCTGTGTGGCATTTTAAGGATTTGAGACTTTATTCTAAGCTATGGGAAACCAGGTCCAGGAATAGTCTGAAGTCAGAATGTAGCGGAGTTGTATAATATAGCATCTGATACAGAAACCCACTTGGATCTAGCGTTGATAATAATATGTGGTTACTCGGGGGAAATGGCTGTGTTTATAAACTTAAAGGGCTTAAACTCTAACATTTAGGAGTCCAGCAGCTTGCTGTTGGAATTGTTGGAAACATTTAGGCCAAATCACAGATATGGAAGAAAAACCTAGTCACCTCTGAATGTCTAGAATAAGTTTATCCTCATTACTGAAACCATTTTTTCCTATTCAGAAAACTTTTTTCCAGCTTTTTTTTTCTTTTAAGATAGTTTGGCCAAAAGTATTAAAGCAGATTGTAAGTAAACCTTGAAATTCAAAAATTGAAATCTAGTTTAAGCCTAATTATTCTACCTACATTGACAACTTATAATTTGCCTTGCACAGAGAAAAATGAGATAACCAAACTTTGTTCCCATCCCTCCTGAAAAACAAAAATTAAGACATAAAATAAATGGATGAACTGCTGAGGTATTTTTAATTAAAAAAAAAATTCCCATATTTCTTAAAGGAATATTTTGAGTTTGGGGGAGGAATCATTTACAAATCACAAAATTTTCAGTAAGTCTGGTTGATAGCCTTTTCTTCCACTACTCATATCATTATATTTTCTTTGGAAAAAAAGCCATGCCTGAATATCGCTAGAGGTTAAACCTTTGGATAATTTAAAAAGTTTTTTAAAAGCTTTGTTTTTTGAAAAAATTTGAAGTGCTTTTCCTGTGTTTATCTTGTTCTTTGGTGAGAACAAGCTATTTTAAACCTTTATGTTTTACTTTTGCTTTCATGGCAGGTTGAAAGTTTTAAATGTGAATTTATCACCCTGGGGACTTGTAAGGTCGATTGACTCAACTTCTGTTGGCACAGAGCATAATCAGCAGCACCACCTCAAGGGAAGCGGTAGAATTAACTTCTCTGAATATAATTTTAATATTTTTCCTTCAGACCAGTAGTTTAGTTGTAGTGGATTTTAATCAATTTAATTTTAATCAATTTGTAGATTCTCTTAAACCCTACAGGGTGCAGTTATGAGATGGGCTTTAGATGAGTGTGTCACTTGTTTGTTTGTTTTTTCCGAACTGTAAAACCTCCGAGGTTGACTCAGTGATAAAGAATTTGCCTGTCAGTGGAGGAGGCACAGGAGATGCAGGTTCAATCCTTGGATTGGAAAGATCCCCTGGGGAAAGAGATGACAACCCACTCCAGTATTGTTGCCTGGAGAATCCCAGGGACAGAGGAGCCTGGTGGGCTGCCGTCTATGGGGTCACACAGAGTCGGACACGACTGAAGTGGCTTAGCAGCAGCAGCAGCAGCAGCAGCCCCAGTGTGCTAGGGAGTATAGTAAAGTAATATATTAAGTCATAGTATAATTTTCTATTGCAGCAAAATGATCTGACTTGTTCTTTACAGTTACTTAATAGCAGAGTCTCTGAAGCTTGGCACTGTTGGCATTTGGGGCAGGATGATTCTTTGTTGTGAGCAATGCCCTGCTCATTGTAGGATGTTTAACTGCATCTCTGGACTACATGACAGCAGCAGGCCCTTCTTCCCCACCAGTTATGACAACCAAAAATGTCTTCTGTACTGCCAGTATCTTCTGGTAGATAAAATCACTCTCAGTTGAACACCATTGCTTTATATAGTGAAATATACAAGTGTATGCCATGAATTAAAATGGTCAATCTGCATTTGTTTTTTAATTACTTTTTTTATCAAGCTGAAAAAATATCCAGTCAAGCTTTTACTAAGAGCTTGATTTATATTAGGTTAGTACAAAAGTAATTGTGGCTTCAAACCATGAATTTTAAATCTTAACTAGGCTCAGATACATCTTTATTAACCAAAGCAGGAACCATTACAATCAACACATTTTGCAAAGAGAAATAAGTTTGTTCCTATAGCATAAAAATCCACGCTTCAGGGTTCAACAAACTTTTGGAAAGCATTTTCTGCCTCCTGTTGGTTGTGGAAGTGTTTCCCCTACAAAAAGTTGTTGAGATGCTTGAAGAAATGGTAGTTGGTTGGCGAGAGGTTAGGTGAATATGGCAGATGAGGCCAAACTTTGTAGCCCAATTCTTTCAACTTTTGAAGCGTTTGCTGTGCACGGTGCAGTTGGACATTGTCATGGAGAAGAATGGGCCTATTCTGTTGACAAGTACTAGCTGCAGGCATTGCAGTTTTTGGTGCATCTCATCAATTTGCTGAGCATACTTCTCAGATGTAATCTTTTGCCAGAATCCAGAAAGCTGTAGTGGGTCAGACCAGCAGCAGACCACCAAACAGTGGTCAGACCAGCAGCAGACCACCAAACAGTGACCATGACCTGTTTTTGGTGTATATTTGGCTTTGGAAAGTGCTTTGGAGCTTCTTCTCAGTCCAGCCACTGACGTTGCTGGTTGTCATGTAAAATCCACTTTTCGTCACAGGTCACAATCTGAGAAATTGCCTGTTAGTGTGTAGAATAAAAGAAGACAACACTTCAAAACAATGATTTTTTTTTCAGTCAGCTCATGAAGCACCCACTTATCAAGCTTTTTCACCTTTCCAATTTGCTTCAAATGCTGAATGACCTTAGAATGGTCAACACTGAGTTCGTCAGCAGTTTCTCGTATAGTTGTAAGAGAATCAGCTTCAGTGATTGCTCTCAGTTGGTTGTTGTCAACTTCCAATGACTGGCCACTATGCTCCTCATCTTCAAGACTCTTACCTCCTTTGCAAAACTTCTGGAACCACCACTGCACTGTACGTTCATCAGTCATTCATGGGCCTAATGCACTGTCGATGTTGTGAGTTGTCACCTCTGCTTTACAACCCATTTTGAACTTGAATAAAAAATCATTCAGATTTGCTTTTTGTCTAAAATTGTTTCTGTAGTCTAAAATAAATAAAAATAAACAGCAAGTAATGTCATTATCAAAACAACATAAAGCAAGAAATGTGTATTAAAATGATGTTTAACAAAACCACATTTAAGTATGTATACCAGTATCAAACAGCAAAGTTCAATAATGCAAAATCGTAATTACTTTTGCACCAGTATGATAAAAAGCAGTAGATACTTTCTTATATTAATAGCCTCTTTTACCCCTTTACCAGCCCCTACTTCTGAGAAGCAGTGACTTTCACTTCTTTTATTTATTTCATCTGATATTTACCTCCATATTTTATCTTTATTTGATCAATTTCAGACAGTAACTGTTTACTTCCTATATGAGAGAAGATTTTAGCTCACTTAGTCCACCTTTCCCTTCTTTACGTCCTCCCAATATCATTATATCACAATTTTTTAAATTAAATACATAATCAATAATCACATTATCATGACTATGAAAATATTGTTCATGGTAGTCAAATGATTTCCTTCCTTCAGCTTTTTTATTTTTTTAAAAAAGTTTTTAAAAGAGATCTTCAATAAATCTGTGTAGCACCACTCAATACAATTTTCCTATGAAACCTGCCAGGTGATAGGTCAATTCTTTTCCTCCTCCCGAAGATATCTCTTCTGGAGCCTTCCACTCTCCTCCTTCAATCAAGACTTAAGCTGCTCTTTAAACTCTCTTAACTGCCAATATCCTGAGACTTCCCTTTAGTGTCATCCTAGGAATTTGATTTGCTTGTCTTCTGTGTTGGTCTCAAGTTTCCTGGGTCTCAGATCTTCCTCCTGTTTTTTTTTTTTTTCTTCTTTCATCTTTGTGGTTACAAATCCTCCAGTAGTTCCCATTTTCATCCATTTCCTCAGCCTCTCTGGACTCCTGCTGCCTTCTTTCCCATCAGTAGCTCCGTGGGTACTTTGGTTTGAACTTTCACCTCTCTGCTTAGTCATTTATAATTTGTGCATATGCTTTTCACAGTCATGTATTTGGGTTTAATTTAGCAATGTCTTAGTTTAATTGAAAATGAAACTATTTCTCTTTCTTATTTATCTTTTAATTTGGGCTCAATTTTTAAGAGGCAAAGAAAAAAGAGAAAAAATTCCTTTGCCTTCCTGAAACCAGAGTCTTCATTACTCTCTAAGATAAAGTATGAGATTTTGAAGTACTCTGAACCCACATGATTTCTTTCCACACTCACACGTTCACATTTGAGAAGCTCTGAGTCAAACATTCCTAACAATAATATTGCTAATGTAGAAAATAATAAGTGTTTTTTCAAAGTTAACACTTATGTTTGAAAGGTATGTTTGGATGTAATAATAAAATCCAAAGAAAGGCAATGCCAAAGAATGCTCAAGCTACCACACAATTGCACTCATCTCACATGCTAGCAAAGTAATGCTCAAAATTCTCCAAGCAAGGCTTCAATAGTACATGAACCAAGAACTTCCACATGTTTAAGCTGGATTTGGAAAAGGCAGAGGAACCAGAGATCAAATTGCCAACATCCGCTGGATCATAGTAAAAATGAGAGAGTTCCAGAAATACATCTACTTCTGCTTTATTGACTATGCCAAAGCCTTTGACTATGTGGATCACATCAAACTGTGGGAAATTCTTTAAAGAGATGGGAATACCAGACCACCTGAGAAATCTGTATGCAGGTCAGGAAGCAACAGTTAGAACTGGACATGGAACAACAGACTGGTTCCAAACAGGGAAAGGAGTACGTCAAGGGTATATATTGTCACCCTGTCTGTTTAACTTATATGCAGAGTACATCACGAGCAGTGCCGGCTGGAAGAAGCACAAGCTGGAATCAAGATTGCCGGGAGAAATATCAACCTCAGATATGCAGATGATACCACCCTTATGGCAGAAAGCGAAGAGGAACTAAAGAGCCTTTTAATGAAAGTGAAAGAGGAGAGTGAAAAAAGGTGGCTTAAAACTCAACATTCAAAAAACTAAGATCATGGCATCTGGTCCCATCACTCCATAGATGGAGAAACCAAGGAAACAGTGAGAGACTATTTTCTTGGGTTCCATTTGCACCATCACTGCAAATGGTGAATGCAGCCATGAAATTAAAAGACACTTGTTCCTTGGAAGAAAATCTGTGACCAACAGACAGCATATTAAGAAGCAGAGACATTACTTTGTCGACAAAGGGCATCTCATCAAAGCTGTGATTTTTCTAGTAGTCATGTATGGATGTGAGAGTTAGACCATAAAGAAAGCTGTGCACTGAAGAATTGATGCTTTTGAACTGTGATGTTGGAGAAGACCCTTGAAACTCCCTTGGACCACAAGGAGATCAAACCAGGCAATCCTCAAGGAAATCAGTCCTGATAACCATTGGAAGGACTGATGCTGAAGCTGAAACTCCAATGCTTTGGCCACCTTATACGAAGAACTGACTCATTAGAAAAGACCCTGATGCTGGGAAAGATTGAAGGCAGGAAGAGAAGAGGAAAACAGAGGATGATATGGTTGGATGGCATCACTGACTTGATGGACATGAGTTTGAGCAAGCTCAGGGAGCTGTTGATGGACAGGAAAGCTTGGTGTGCTGCAGTGTAGGGGACTGTAAAGAGTCAGACACGACTGAGTGAGTGAACTGAATAGTAAGTCTACATGGCAAAAGTATCAAGACTCATTTGTTGGGCTATGGAGGTAATAAACAGAATTTTAAATATATTTTCAGTGTTTTCTAATGTTCATGTAATCTTTTTCTTATGTGCACATGTTGTCTTGCTTGTGCTCATCTTTAAAGATCACAGCATTTAAGTATCTGAATCTGAGCCTCCTCTCACTGGGATTAGCTTCTACTTGCTATGCCTGCCATTGCCACTAAACTTTTGTGCCATTCTCCCACAGTCTCAGTCCTTAGTTTTGCATCCACAAGCCTCTTCCATGAGAGGCCTCTTTATCTTAGAATGTTGTTTAGGAATAGGTACAGGTCGCTAATACTTGCTGAATGCAGCACTACTCATCCCTCTTAACAAAACCTCTAATACTGGCACTTTCCTTTAAGAGCCTAGGGTTCCACTTACAGTCTCATGTTGCTCTCTTATGTAAGACAATATTTCATTTTGTTGGTTGGTAATGCTAGAAGGATTTTCTTCATAGTATTTGGCTCTAGTATGCGACTTTAACAAGGGAAGCTCTAGATTGTAAGATATATGTAAGAAATAATATTTAGACTAGTAGAGGACAATCATGTACTCATTCTGTAGATTACACCACTAGCATGTTTTGTATAGTTCTCTTCAAATACAGCACATAGGTTGCAAAGTGATCAAAAAGAATTTTGAAGGATATTAAGGAGTGCTAATGTTAGTTATGATTTTTCAGAAAAATTAAGATCAATTGCAGAAGTCATTTAGAAAAAAGAAGGTATATTTCAAAACTGAACACTGCTTTCTATGTATCTGCTGCCAGTGTACATATTTTCATTGATATTTAATGAAAAAATGGCCACTCCATAAGCTGAAGAAACTTTTGAGTCACCTAAAATAATGTGTCCTTACATTGAGTAGTATAGGTTAAGTGCCTTCAGAGAGAGTTGACCCAAGTGTCAAAACTCTGATTTGAGATGAACAGCCTAAGGTAGATGACCTCCTCTGTCTGTCAGTACTATGACTTATTTTCATTTACATGCAACTGTATGTTGCAACAGCCTGTAATGCCCACCCAAGCCTATTTTGTTTTTTAGATATATGGGATTATTTAATGACTCTTCCAACCCACTTCTTTTTTTTTTTAAACTTATTTCTAATATATAGTGCTTTACTGTTTCATGTCCATTGTTATTTATTTCTTGATCCAGCTCTATGAGGTAGGGTGGGCAGGAATTATTTTCTTCCATTTACAGAGGAGAAAACTGAGAAGGGAAGCTAGGTGGAATACTGTAATTTAACCAAGGTCACAAGGAAAGAGAAAGTGAAAGTTGCTCAGTCGTGTCTGACTCTTTGTGACCCCATGGACTATACAGTCCATAGAATTCTCCAGGCCAGAATACTGGAGTGGGTAGCCTTTCCCTTCTCCAAGGGATCTTTCCAGCCTAGGGATCAAAGCCAGGTCTTGTGCACTGCAGATGAATTCTTTACCAGCTGAGCCACAAGGGAATCCCAAGAATACTGGAGTGGGTAGCCTATCCCTTCGCCAGTGGATAAGGTCAAACAACTAATAAATGTCAAAGCTTTAACCCTAAGACATGTGCTTTTCCCATTATATCTCCTTGCTTCAAATATATATATATATATATATATATATATATATATATATATATATATGGTGTTTTCTAGAGATGATAATTTAAGCATTTTCAGGTTTATCTGGATAATATTTTGTCATGGATAGCCTAACTTGATAGCTTTAACAAAGCCTACTTTTCTTAAGAAAAATTTTTTTTAACTTAGCCCTTTATAGCATTTTCTGTTGTTGTTGTTTAGTCACTAATTAAGTCATGTCTGACTCTTTGTGATCTCATGGACTGTAGCCCACCAGGCTCCTCTGTCCATGGGATCTCCCAGGCAAGAATACTGGAGTGGGTTGCCATTTCCTTCTCCAGGGAATCTTCCCGACCCAGGGACTGAAACTGTGTCTGCTACACAGGCAGGCGGATTCTTTTTGTGTGTGTGTGAGAGAGAGAGGTGCTTTTTATTATAGATTACCTTGTTCTGTGTTCACTGTTTCAATGATGAAGGGACTCTGAACTTGTAAGCAAACCATGCCATGACAATTTTTATGTAGAGAAGTTGGTTAAAATATAAAATCATCTTCTGATAAATTCACTTTAAAATGTTTTTCTCATCAAAGGCTTAAAATAGTACAATAGTGTGTTCTTCTGTTCCTCAGTAACACAAGGATGATTTTGGACTAGATGAGAAACATTGAAAACAAGCACACAGAACCACCAGCTGTGTGGTCTAGAGAAAAGTTTCCTGAGTGTGTCTGAAGGGGTGGGCTGACTGTCGGCTGTACCTGAGTTCAGCAGCTGCAGCATAGTTCTTTAGTAGATTCCTTCTGTGAACTTAGGTCTTTGAATTTAATCCTTTGGGAAGATTTGTGCAGTGTGAGTCTTTGATATCTTGAAAATTTCACAGGGAAGAGGAAGAAAGTTCTAGTTATTCCAGAAGCCACTGGTATAAATCATGCTGCTTCTGTAAGGTCAGCCGATCAGAGTTGTAAGGTGTGTGATAATCACTGAGTGAGCTGCTTGCCCTTACACACTCAAGGTAGCCAGCCTAGTGTGGGTGATGATGGCATAGCAAGAGTTAGAGGAAGTCTGGGTGAAACTGAAAGTTGCTCAGTCATGTCTGACCTTTTGCAACCCCATGGACTATACCAACTCTCCAGGCCAGAATGCTGGAGTGGGTAGCCATTGCCTTCTCCAGGGGACCTTCCCAACCCAGGGATCAAACCCAAGTCTTCCATATTGCAGGCAGGTTCTTTACTAGCGGAGCCACCGGGGAAGCCCCCTTCAGAGAAGAAGCATATAGCAGTCACTAAAAATCCAGCAGGTGGATTTTCTAGTGCCAAGACACCAGGAAAACCCCCTTTAGAGAATAAGTGTATAGTTGTTCATACAAGAACTTTCATGTCTTAAAGGATTAACTATCTTTTTTTTTTCTTTTAATAGAAAAATACTCATTTCTGCTTTTTTCCTGGGCTCTTGTCTCTCTTTTTTAAAATTTTATTTATTTATATAATTTTGGCTGTGGTGGGTCTTCATTGCTTTGCACAGGCTTTTTCTAGTTGCAGCGAGCAGGGCCTACTCTAGTTGCAGTGCTCAGGCTTCTTACTGCGGTGGCTTCTCTTGCTGCAGAGCACAGGTTCTACTGCCCAGTCTCCAGTAGTTGCGGCTCATGGGCTCAGCAGTTGTGGTACACAGGCTTAGTTGCTCCATGTGCATGTGAGGTCTTCCTGGATCAGGTATCGAGCCTGTGTCTCCTGCATTGGCAGACACATTCTTTACAACTGAGCTATCAGGGAAGTTCTGTTCTTTTTTATATTAAAAAATTTTTAGGCTATTTGTTGCAACACTGACAAGTTATGGCACAAGGTTTAATATAGTTTTTCTGAAAAGGTAAATTATTCAAAGCAGTCTTAAAGCGTATGTCAGATAAGTTATATTACTGTTACTATGTCTTGATTCTTATTTCTTGGTAGATTATTGTGGTCAATTCCTAGTGTAGTGTAACAAAGAGAGTAACAGTTGAAAATCGTGTCAAGTGTGTGTGTCAGTCTGTGGTATATTTAGGTCTAAAAGGAAGCCTGGCTTCTTAATTCTTGGCAGAAACCCACTTTTCCCCATTAAAAAAAAAACATATACACTATATTCGGTTAACTTGGTGTTTCAGAAATCTTGAAAATATGCCAGATGAAATAAAACCAGCTATATTCCTTTTATCTAGCTAAATTATTTCACATACAAGATCTTACACTGAGTTTAGGACTCTAACCATTGGAATTTATATTGTGATACACTGATAAAAGTGTTTACACTGTGATGATCTGGAGCAATAAGTGTCTCTAATGCACAGTGTCTGTCTTCCAGATTTGGTTTGCTATAAATGTTTATAGTTTAAGTTCTGTACCTTGACTAAAGATAAAACTATTCTTCTTAAGTGTCTGCTAGATAAATGTGTTTATTTTTCTGAGGCAAAGTTTTCTTAATATTTTTAATTAGTAAGTTTAGCTGACTATTTACTCTTAGTCTTATTTCCAGGCTTGAACTTTTGTCATAAAGCTTACATACAAGAAAATAAAAGTATATTCTGCCTGTATTGTTTGCTTTTAGGAAGGCATTTATTACTGAAATAATAATATATATACACGAATTTGGACAAATTTCATCGTCTTTCATATGAGGCAGTAGTAAAGTGAAGGGATGCATTTATAGTTTCAACTTGTATTTATCACACCATTTATTTCTTCACAAGCTAGTTATAAAGCTTGTAAGAGTATACTCTTGTGCAGACATGTTTAAGGCCAGCACTGTTGGGTTTGACTGAGTTGAAAAATAATGTTAATGTGACTTAAATTTCTTATTGACATAAAAAGTATAATCCTTTTATTTATTTTGTATATACTACTGTTGTCAGTATTGTACTACTTATCCTGTCTCCAGTAAATCTAAGTCATTAGTGGACTTAAAGAACTTATTATTTGATCTCAAGTATTGTATAATGGTAAAATCAGAATCCAAATCCATGTGAAACTTCTGCTTATATGCTAAATGGGTATTTTTACGTCATTCCCCAAGTGCTACTTCAGTCTGGATTATCTATCTTTGTTATTCAGGATCTCATCAGTACTTATATCGGGTTAGCCTGTGATGAGAGATATTTTCAGTTATCTAGAAACTACCATGTTAAGAGTTTTTCATTTTGTGTGAATGTTGAACTCATTATGAGAAAAATGTTTTGTGAATCCATGTAACATCTTAACCAATGGGCTACCAGCACAAGCTGTTACAGGAGTTAA
The DNA here is from genome assembly GCF_014754425.2 of Oryx dammah. NCBI lineage: Eukaryota > Metazoa > Chordata > Mammalia > Artiodactyla > Bovidae > Oryx > Oryx dammah. The sequence goes on along the minus strand of NW_024070192.1, from coordinate 50,745,828 downwards.
ATAGATTATTTAAATGAGTGAGCTAGTTGAGAGCTGGCCAATAGTTCATATTGTTTTAAGCTACAGATGGGAATACCAGACCACCTGACCTGCTTCCTGAGAAATCTGTATGCAGGTGAAGAAGCAACAGTCAGAACTGTACATGGAACAACAGACTGGTTCCAAATTGGGAAAAGAGTACATCAAGGCTGTATGTTGTCACCCCGCTTATTTAACTTATATGCAGAGTATACATCATGTGAAATGCCAGTCTGGATGAAGCACAAGCTGGCATCAAGATTGCTGGGAGAAATATCAATAACCTCAGATATTCAGATAACGCCACCTTTATGGCAGAAAGTGAAGAACTAAAGAGCCTCTTGATGAAAGTGAAAGAGGAGAGTGAAAAAGTTGGCTTAAAACTCAACATTCAGAAAACTAAGATCATGGCATCCAGTCCCATCACTTCATGGCAAGTAGATGGCGAAACCGTGGAAACAATGAGAGACTTTATTTTCTTGGGCTCCAAAATCACTGCAGATGGTGACTGCAGCCATGAAATAAAAAGACGCTTGCTCCTTGGAAGAAAAGCTGTGACCTACCTAGACAGCATATTAAAAAACAGAGACATTACTTTGCCAGCAAAGGTCCATCTAATCAAAGCTATGGTTTTTCCAGTAGTCATGTATTACTGGAATGTAAAGAGTTGGACTATAAAGAAAGCTGAGCACCAAAGAATTGATGCTTTGGGAGAAGACTCTTGAGAGTCTCTTGGACTGCGAGGAGGTCCAACCAGTCCATCCTAAACTAAATCAGCTCTGAATATTCATTGGAAGGACTGATGCTGAAGCTGAAACTCCAATACTCTGGCTACATGATGTGAAAGACTGACTCATTGGAAAAGACCCTGGTGCTGGGAAAGATTGAAGGCAGGAGGAGAAGGGGACAACAGAGGGTGAAATGGTTGGATGGCATCACCAACTCGATGCACATGAGTTTGAATAAGCTCTGGGAGTTGGTGATGGACAGGGAAGCTTGGTGTGTTGCAGTTCATGGGGTCGCAGAGTTGGACCCGACTGAGCAACTGAACTGAACTGACAGGCCACACAAAAACAACTTTGGGTCTCCAGTTTGTAGCCTCTGATAAAATAGTTTGCCTTCTCTCTGCTGTTCACACATCCCTCCAAAATTATACATACACTTATTTTGGGGGGATGGGTAGCAAGTGGTTTAAACTCCTTCCAGAGTGTACGATTAAATATAGCTTTCTATTTTGGGAAAGCCTTGTAAAATGTATTTGAAAAGTAATATTAACTGGTCTAAAAGATCATCTTTCCAAACCACACTTGAGCTCACTTTATGGTGTTTACTTTCTGTCAAAACTTAGAAAAAACATTCACAGTTAACTTCCATAATATAAAATGTCTGTCTCATTAGGCATTAAAGAAGCATTGGTCAACAGGTATAATGCTGTTAGACTGTATAGCTAATGTGAATGTGGACATGACCTCCCAAATAGATCAAAGACTAATCTCTTTGACAGTTACAAGATGGCAGAACTTGCCATGGGCCTTTTGCTGCTGCACATTGAGACTATTTGTTTGGAAAGCATGCCTAAGGGATGAGAATGTATTTATAAGGATGAGCAGGTAAAAGTAAAAGGTTGTCTTTTGACATTTCAACTAATCCCTTCCAGCCTTTGGTTTACTTAACATTTAGGCTATTTGCTGGCAGGAGAAACTGGCTTTTTCACATATGCTTTATGTCATTTTAAATTGGGCATTGATTTTTGTGCCTGATAATTCCTAAGTGTACAATGAAATAGATTCTGATGTCATTAAAATGAGGTGTACTAGCTTTCTACCTTTTCCAAACTCTTACTTTGGCTTTCCCTAATTAAATGTGTTCACCCAAAGACAATTTTTAAATTTATTTTTAAAACTCCTTCTTTATATAATAAAAAATATTTCAGAGTTAGCTTTTATATATATTTACTTTCAAAAGTTTTTTTTTTCTTTACTTTTTACCTAAAATAATTTCCCTAGGTAAAATATTGGCAGTATTTTAAAGGCCATTTGGATTGTAAGAACTTGAAAATTTTCAACAAGTTGAAATAATGTACTCGTACATAAAAGTTAATTCATTTTAAAGAAAAATAAAAGACTGAGGAGATAGAATTTTGTTTATTTAACCTAATGTGTGCTATATTGGGCTTCCCAGGTGGCGCTAATGGTAAAGAAGCCACCTGCCAATGCAAATAAATGTAAGAGATGTGGGTTCGATCCCCTGGAGTAAGAAATGGCAATCCACTCCAGTATTCTTGCCTGGAAAATTCCACATATAGAGGAACCTGGTGGGCTATAGGCCATGGGGTCACAAAGAGTCAGACATGATTGAGCATACATGCACGCTTTTGCTGTATTGCCTCAAATAACTTATAACTCAGTTCAGTTCAGTCACTTATTCGTGTCAGACTCTTCGCGACCCCATGAACCGCAGCTTGCCAGGCCTGTCCATCATCAACTCCCAGAGTCCATCCAAACCCATGTCCATCAAGTTGGTGATGCCATCCAACCATTTCATCCTCTGTTGTCCCCTTCTCCTCCTGCTCTCAATCTTTCCCAGCATCAGGATCTTTTCAAATGAGTCAGCTCTTCACATCAGGTGGCCAAAGTATTGGAGTTTCAGCTTCAGCATCCATCCTTCCAATGAACACCCAGGACTGATCTCCTTTAGGATGGACTGGTTGGATCTCCTTGCAATCCAAGGGACTCTCAAGAGTCTTCTCCAACACCACAGTTCAAAAGCATCAATTCTTCAGTGCTCAGCTTTCTTTATAGTCCAACTCTCACATCCCTACATGACCACTGGAAAAACCATAGCCTTGACTAGACGGACGTTTGTTGACAAAGTAATGTCTCTGCTTTTTAATACGCTGTCTAGGTTGGTCATGGGGTAACAGTAAAAATCTCAAAAATCTTTAAAGATTGTTGTAGGAATTAAGTGAGATATGATGCATATTAAGTACTGTACTGTGCATGGAACATAGCAGTTTGATAGATATTGTTATCATTTATTAGTAAGATCTTTGATTCCCCACTTTTCCAATTTTGACTTTAATTAGCTAACTCATTATCAATTTCTGTTCTTGGTTTAGAAATTATTTAACATGACTTAAGCCAAGTTTATCTTCTTCCTTAAACGTACTTTTTGTCTTCTCTCGGTGGGTTACTGGATTCTGTCAATGACTGGCAACTGTTGAGTCATTTTTGACTTTTCCCTCTCTAATGAGCCCTGTCCCCATATCTTCTTTGTTACTTAAGTTCTGTGTGTTATGAACTGGGCCTCCTTTCCCTTCTTCGCCTTTCCTAGTAAGGCCCTCATTACCCTTATACCAAATACATGGCATGATTTTGTTTCTTAACTTCTGTACACTGTAATCAGAGTTACATTTGTATTTACCTGATGCCCCTTTGTACTCATTCGTTTCTATTCTTGTAAGCTCTTGCTAGCCAGAAAATACTTTTCACTTACCTTTGTATTCTTACTGCCTATCACAGATACCTTGCACACAGCCAAAATTATACATATTGAACAGAATTTAGTGGGGGTTTTTTGTTACCAAAAATTTCTTCTTCTCATTATATCAATTTTTATACTTTAGATGCATAGTTTTAATGTTTCTACAGCATTCTTGAAAGCAACTTAAAGCATAACTCCCCTTTTTCATTCAGTGTATGAAAAATGTAAAATCATAATATATTATTTCCTTTCACTTAGAACTTGCATTTTATAATACAACATTGTAAATTAACTACGAAAAGTGAAACTGAAAGTAGCTTAGTCGTGTCCAACTTTGCGACCCTATGGGCTGTAGCCTGCCAGGCTCCTCTGTCAAAGAAATTTTCCAGGCCACAATATTGTTCCCTTCTCCAGGGGATCTTCCCACCCCATGGATCGAACCCAGGTCTCCTGCATTGCAGGCAGATTCTTTATCGTCTGAGCCACCACGGAAGCCCCCCAAATTAGCTATATTTCAATTTTAAAAAATAACTTGCATTTTACTTTTTACAGGAAAAAGTTCATTAACATATATTTGAATAGGTCAGTCTGACTTGTGTATACCATATGTTCTGATCGTGTATATGTTCATCTCTTTTGAAATGATATCATTTTAAAGATTCTTATGAAGACCAGATGAAGACTGGGTATGTGGTACCCTTTGGTATGGAACTTCTACTACTAGGAATGTAGTTTTATGCCCTGTAATTAATTGAGTCTCTTTGAAAAATTATATGGTTATAATATCAACTTCAGGGACTAGATAGTCCAGAAAAGATGCAGAAGTTGAATTTAACACAGTCTCTGTATTACTGTCTAGATAGAAAATGAATGTAGATGCAGTCACTCAGAAAAGTGAGAAATTCTTGATATCCTTTAATAATGGAGCCTTTGAGGCAGTAAATATTGTATCAAATGCATTAGTAGTTTCAACCTTGATTTTTAAATTTGTTTAGATTATCATCAACTGCTTTTATATGCTTTGATTTTTTTATACTAACCAGTGTCTTCGGTGTGTATAAAGTTATTTTACTCTAATTGATGTTTCATTATTTCTATTGATCTGTCTTAATATTTACTGAGTAATTTTTCTGCCTTCTCCTTTATGTTGTTAAACCCATTCAGTGAATTTTTTTCAGCTATTCTATTTTTTTTTATTTCTATTTGGATCTTTTTTATATTTCCACTTTTCTGCTGAGATTCTCTGAAGTCCAGTCATTAAACCATATGTTTTTAGGTTATTTAAATATATTTATAACAGCTAAAGTCTTTGCTAATGCCAACAGCTGAGCTCTTTTTCAATTGGTTTCTATTGACTGCTTGCTTTTTTCCTTGATTACTGATATCTTTCTAGTAATTCCTGTTGTAGAGTGGACATTGTAAATGGTACGTAATAGAGATTCTGGATTCTGTTATCATTCTCTGGAGAACATTGATTTTTATTTTTTAGGCAGATCAGTTAGTAACTGATCATTTTGAACTTATATAGACACGATTTGACAATATATTTGGGGAGATGTGGGAAAAGCTCAAAGTACAGTCTTTAAATTGTTTCCCTGTGGTTCTTGTTAGCTGCTCCTGCTGCTAAGTCGCTTCAGTCATGTCTGACTCTGTGCGACCCCATGGACAGTAGCCCACCAGGCTCCTCTGTCCATGGAATTCTCCAGGCAAGAGTACTGGAGTGGGTTGCCATTTCCTTCTCCAGGTTCTTGTTAGGGTTTGGTTTAAATCTTTTTGTGGGTAGTTTAAAACTGGCATTGCTCTAAATTGTGGTCCTTATTCCTAACGGGATACCTGGCCATTTGTATGTATGTGTCGTGTGTGTTTCACTTTATTTTTTATTTAAAATATATATCTTGGCTAAATTTCCATGTCAGCACATACAGATCTATTTCTTTTTGTATAATAAACCAATATTTATCTCAGAATAAATGTAATATATTTCATTGATCCACTTGATGTCCATTTTGATTGTTTCTTAAGTTTCTTCAATACAAAAATGTAATGAATATCCATGTACACACTAATATTTATCTATAGTTATTGGAAAATGTAAACACATTTGGTAAATGTTTTTCATTATTCTACAAATGAAAACAATGGAAATGTTAAATTTGCATTTCTTGGTTTATTAATAAGGTTGAACATCTTTTCATGTCAGTTACCATTTATCATTACTAGTTAGCCATTTATCATTCATCTTTGATGACTTGCTTTCTCACAGATTATTCACTTTTAGTAGTGAAATTTTGTTATTGATTGTGTATGAGCTCATTGTGTATTAGGTAACAGAACAGTTTTTCATTTGACTTTCATTGTTATTTCTGGTCTGTTTTGAGGCCAGGGAAGACTTTTACCGAAGAAATAAGAGATCCATCTTTTCAAAACCAGGATCAAAGCCAGCAGAAAGTTTGGCACAGCACTGTATGGACCTCTTTTTTCCCCAGTTTCTTTGAGATATAATTGACAAATAAAAATTGCATATATTTAAGGTGTAAAATGTGGTGACTTAATTTATAGTGTAAAATTACTATAATCAGGGTAATTAACATAAACATTGCCTCACATAGTTACTATTTTTTCAGTGTGTGGTGAGAACACTTAAGGCCTTAGAATATTTCAAGTGTACAATACATTACTATTGAGTATAGTCACCATGCGGTACATTCAGATCCCAGAACTTATTCATCTTATAACTGAGAGTAACTGGTAATTTATACTCTTTTACCTAGTATCTCCCAATTTCCTCTACCCCTTACCTACTACCTAACCACATACTTCTGAGTTCAATATGTTTAGCATTTTTAGATGCCATGTGTAAGTGAGGTCATGGCTGTGTTTCTCTCTGTCTGGCTTATTTCACTAGTATAACATCCTCCAGGTCCAGCCATGTTGTTACAAATGACAAGCTTTCCTTTTTATGGCTGAATAATATTCCATTGTATGTACACGTGTGTGTGTATAGTTTACACTTTCTTTATCCATGCAGTCATTCGTCAATGACGCCTGGGTTGTTTCCATATCTTGCATATGTGAAAAACGTTGCAGTGAACGTAAGATTGCACACATCTCTTCAAGACAGTGGTTTTATTTCTTTTAGATATATACCCAGTAGTGGATTGCTGGATTATATGGTAGTTCTATTTTTAATTCTTTGGGGGAATATCCATACCATTTTTCATAATGGCTATACCAATTTATGTTCCCACCAGCAGTGTATAAGTGTTCCTTTTACTCCATACCCTTGCTCACACTTGTCATCTTTTGTCATTTTGGTAATGATTAGTGATGTTAAACACCTTTTCATATACTTATTGGCCATTTGTGAGTCTTCTTTGAAAAAATGCCTATTTGGGACTTCTGCTCATTTTTAAATCAGGTTTTATTTTGCTTTTTACTTTTTTTTGGTTGTTGGTTGCATGAGTTCCTTTTATATTTTGGATATAAACCTCTTATCAGATGTATGGTTCTCCTGTTCCGTAGGTTGTCTTTTCATTTTGTCAGTTGTTTCTTGTGTACAGTGCTTATATATGAGCATTTTAGTTTAATGTAGTCCCACTTGTTTTATTTGCCTTTGTTGCTTGTGCTTTTGGTGTCATATCCAAAAAATCATTGCTGAGACTAAGGAGCTTTTTCCTCTTTTCTTCTGGGAGTGTTATGGTCACAGATCATACATTTAAGTCTTTAATTCATTTTGAATTGATTTTTATATATGGTATAAGATAAGGATCCAGTTTCATTCTTTGGCATGTGGATATCCAGTTTTCCCACCACCATTCCTAAAGAGACTATCCTTTCTCCATTGTCTGTTCTTGTTGCCCTTGTCTAAGATTAATTAACCATATATGTGTGGATTTATTTATAAACTTTTTCTTCTGTTGGCTTGAGTGATTTTATGCCTGTACCATATTGTTTTTATTACTAAAGTTTTTAATATAAATAAAATTTATAAATTGATGTAAACCAAACTTTTGATTACCAAAGTTTGAAATTAGGAAATGTGTTGCCTTCAGCTTTGTTCTTCTTAATATTGTTCTGCCTATTGAGGGTCTTTTGTGGTTCCATACAAATTTTAGAATTGTTTTTCTATTTCTGTAAAAAATGACACTTTGATTTTGATGGAGATTTTATTAAACCTGTAGATCACTTTGGGTAATAAGGACATTTTAACAATACTAATTATTCCTATCCATAAACACAATCTTTCCATTTCTTTGTATTTCTTCAGTTTATTTCATCAGTGTTTTATAGTTTTTAGTGTAAAGGTTTTTCACCTCCTTGGCTAAATTTATTCCAAAGAATGTTATTCTTTTTGTTGCTATCGTAAATGGGGTTGTTTTCCTCATTTCTTTTTCTTTTTTGGATGGTTTGTTGTTAGTGTATAGAAACACTATTTAGTATGTTTATTTTGATTTTTGTATGTTGATTGTTGTATCTTGCAACCTTACGAATTCATTTATTGGTTCTAAGAGTATTTTGGTAGATCTTTAGGATTTTCTACATATAAGAGCATGTCATCTGCAAACAAACAGTTTTACTTCTTCCTCTCTGATTTGGATGCCTTTTATTACCTTTTCTTGCCTAACTGCTCTGGCTAAGACTTAGTACTTTGTTAAACAGAAGTGGTAAGAGAGGGCACCTCTCATTCCTGACTTGAAAAACATTTAGCTCTTCACTTTTAAGTATGATGTTATCTATGGGCTTGTCTCTATGGCCTTTGTTATATTGAGTTTACATTTTGCTGTGCTTCATTTTTGAAAGCTTTATCTGAAAGGATGTTTAATTTTGTCAAATGCTTTTACTGCATCTATTGAGATAATATTTTTATCCTTCATTTTGTGGTAGTGGTGTGTCACATTTATTGATTTGTGTATGTTGAACCAATTTGTATTTCAGGGATAAATTCCCACTTGATCATGATGTATGATCCTTTTACTGTTCTGTTGAGAGTTTTTTTGCCACTCAAAATACTGGCCTATAATTTTCTCTTTTTTATAGTGTCCCTACATGCTTTGGTATGAGAGAAATGGGGATCTCTTAAAGTAAGGTTGGAAATATTCCCCTCTCTTCAATATTTACTGAATCATTTGAGAAGAATTGGTGTCAGTTCTTAGTAGAATGATGTCGATGCTTAGTAGAATTTCAGTTTCACCAATGAAGTTCTCTGGTCCTGAGCCTTTCTTTGTTTGAGAGGTTTTTGACTACTGCTTTAATGACCTTTTTTATAGGTCTGTTCAGATTTTCTGTGTCTTTATGATTTAGTCTTGTTAGGTTGATAGTTTCTAGGAATTTATCCGTTTCTTCTAGGTTGTCCACTTTTTAGCAAATAGTTATTTATAGTAGTCTCTTATTATAGTTCTTTGTATTTCTGTAGTATCAGTTGTAATCTTTGCTTTCATTTGTAACATTGCTTGACTCCTTTTTTTTCTTTTTGCTTAATTATTTAGCAAAAGTTTATCAGTTTTATTTATCTTTAAAAACAACTCTTAGTTTTATTGATTTTTTTTTCTGTTGTTTTTTCTGGTCTGTTTCATTTATTTTTGCTCTTGTCTTAGTAGTTTCCCTCCTGCTGAGATTAGCTTGTTCTTCTCTCATTTCTTAAGATGTAAAGTTCTGTTGTTTATTTGAAATCTTTATTTTTTCTTAATGTAGGCTTTTTTTTTTTCTTTGCTATAGACTTCTTTCTTAGAACTGCTTTTGCTACATCCCATAGTTTGGTTTCTTGTGTTTCCATTTTTGTTTGTGTCAAGATACTGTTTGATTTTTCTTTTGATTTCTTTGACCCATTGATTGTTCAGGTATATATTCTTTAATTTCCACATATTTGTGAATATTTCAGTTTTCCGTGAGTCTGAGTGAACTCTGGGAGTTGGTGATGGACAGGGAGGCCTGGTGTGCTGTGATTCATGGGGTTGCAAAGAGTTGGACACGACTGAGCGACTAAACTGAACTGAACTGAATGTTACTAATTTCTAATTTCTTACCATTATAGTTGGAAAAGATACTTGATGTAATTTCAGTCTTAAATTTCTTAAGACTTATTTTGTGGCCCATCATAGAGTCTATCTTGGAGAATGTTCAGTGTGTACTTGAGAAAAATGTGTTTTCTGTACTGTAGATTTAAACCAAATTGTAACAGTAATTGGGGCTTCCCAGGTGGCGGTAGCAATAAAGAATTTGCCTGCCAATGAAGGAGATGTAAGAGACTCAGGTTCGATCCCTGTATTGGGAAGATCCCCTGGAAGAGGAAATGGCAACCCATTTCAGGATTCTTTCCTGGAGAATCCCATGGACAGAGAAGCCTGGCAGGCTGAAGTCTGTAGGGTCACAAAGAGTCAGACATGCCTGAAGCAGTTTAGCACGCATTTTCTTGTTGAAAACTGAGCATGACAGTAATTACATTGAATATAAATAGTCTAAACATCCCAATTAAAAAGCAGAGATTATCAAGCTGGATAAACATGAAATAATGAACTACTGATGTATGTTTCAACATGAATGAATTCCAAACTCATTCTGCTAGATGAAAAAAAGACACAAATGGTTGCATACAGTGTAATAACATTTACATAGAATTCTACACAAAGCAAAACAGAAAACAGATCATTGGTTGACCAGGTCAGCAATAAAGGAAATTGCCTGAAGAAGGATAGAAAAAAATTTTTAGGAAGTGAAAATATTTTAAATTATGATTGTGATGGTGGTTACATTTATTAAAATTTATCTACATGTACATTAAAAGTTTGAGAATTTTGTCGTACATAAATTATGTCTAAAACTGATTGATATTATCACAGAGCTGATTAATTATGTTCATGTATGAATTTAGGTAGTGTTAAGGTGAACAGAAACGTTTTAAATGACCAAAAAAAAAAAAGTTTAGTATGAAAAATAAATCTTTCTACCCTAATTAAATGATATTCAAAATGTTAGAAGTTAATATGATTTTTAAATGAGCTTTAATCATCTACTGTATTCTTTATATTTTAAAATTATAGGTTGAACTGAAGAAACAGTATAATGATCAGCATTCAAAATTAAGAGGTCTTTTACCAGGTCGTCAATGGTATGAAATTCAAGCATACAGGGCCTTAAACCAGGCCCTTGGTAGGTAAGTGGAGTGAAATTTAATGTAACACTACTGCAATATTATCTCCAATCAGGACTATGTGTACAGCTAGTCTTGCTGCTTTATTCCTTATAAATAAATTTGATGGAATTTTATTTTACTGGAACACTCAGTACTGGTATATTCTCAGTGATAGATATCAGAAGTGAAAGTTGAAAGAGTCAGTGAAATAAATGAAACTCAATATTTGCTTAAGTTCAAAGATTTATGATTGGTCAGTGAGTATACAACAGAAGTGCTCAGTAGATGTTTATAGAATTTCACCACCAAACAATAAATTTTTACCTTGTGAACATCAGAACCCAAATGATGATTTTATGGGTAAAAAGCAAACTAAGAACGATTGAAAACAAACTGTGTTCATGGTACTAGAGAATACAGCTCCCTGACAGTAAAATTTAATTATAATACTCCTTTTTCCAGAGATTGTGGTCCGTTAAGATTTGTGCTTTGTGGAACTAGTTTTTAAAACACCATTTTCTATCATAATTTCATGTGAGGTCCTACAGCGGAGTTCCCCAACTCATTCTCATCTGTGGCCTGTTAGGAACTGGGCTACACAGCAGGAGATGAGCAGCCAGTTAAACTGGAAACCCCTCCTAACCATCTTCCCCCCAACCTCACCCCCCAGCTGCCATCTGTGGAAAAATTATCTTCCATGAAACTTGTCCCTGATGCCAAAAGGGTTGGGGACTCCTGTCCTACAAGACATCAACACTTTAAATTTATGAACACTAAAATTATTAGATTATTTATAATGTAATTTAACATTTTATCATTTTCTATTTCTGAAATTGTAATTAGTTTACGCATATAATAGTTTTTTCCTGTGAAGCTATACAAATAAAATTCAGAAAATTCAAATAGAAGAACACAGGTTAAGGGCAAAATCATGAAAGCATGGCCGTTTGACACATTTTCAGTTCAGCCAGAAGACCTGCACTAACCATTGCCTACCCTAACCAATCTAGAAATTATATTTTTCTTGTGTCTTGTTTATTCACATTAGCTTATTTATACCTGAGCAGACCAGAGTACATTTCTGTTCAGATTTTACATATGCTGATGACATAGGACTCCAACAGCTAAAGTAAGTCCTAAAACACATCACCTACTCCCCTCCCCATCATTTCAGAATGATGTTCTGTAGTTGTTTCTGTTCAAACTGAATCATTCAGTTCTATGTTTAACCTACTGATATGGTTAAATTGCTGCCCTTCTCTTCCTAGAAATCCCACTTGTACTTGGCATCAAGTTGCACTGGAAATTGTCCTTGAAGCATTCCATCTACTTACTTTGTCTCTCTCTGTTGGTTGACCTGTTTGTTGTATTAGAATTTTAATATTCAACAAATAGTTTTTAGGGGAGCCTGAATATTTGTTTTTAAAATTCTTGTCTTTTAGTTACTCTGTTGAATTTCAAGAAAATAAATATTTTTTCCTCAGTTGATTATTTTTTCTCTCAGTATGAGCAAAACCTTGAATTTTCAGAAACCATTTGAAGCAAAAGTATATTTGTATCTTATTTTGTCATATAAACTTTTTCTACCTATATTAAGCAGGTTGTGAAGATGAAATTACTTGCTTAATGTCACATAGCTGCTAAATGCACTTTCACGTCTTAAACCCACCTACATTTAAAACCTTAAGACTTGCTTTTTCATCCTTATGCCCTGCCTGTATCCACTAAAATTCTCACTATTAAATATAAACATCTCACTATTAAACTATTAAACATTCCATATCCTTTCATTAGTCTTTGCCGTCACATTCAAGTTACATACAATTCATCTGGTAAATTTACCAGTTAAAACCTAGTTGAAGAGGTCATGTCCTACATGAAGACTTTTAAAAATTTCTCCAACTAGAGTTATTTACTCTGTAGGAAACCCATAGCATTTTATACTCATCTCTGTTATAACATATATCTCATTATATTGGAATAGCCTGTTTATATATCTGTCTCCTTCCCTAAACATGTATTAGACATTTTTACATTCTTAGCAACTTTGTCTCATCTTGGGGCATAGATGCAATGTATGTACTTGTTGAATTAGTGAAAAATGCCATGTTCAGTGCTTTTCCAGCTATACCATATGGAGCAGAGAGTTTCTAGAGCTTTGAAACATACTTTTCAAGAATTTCAGAAAAGCATGTGTTTATAATATTGATATATAATACTATAGGTTCATTATTTCATTAATTAAAAAGTGACAGCTTAACTGTTATTTTACTGATTTTTAGTGAAATGGAATCAACAAGTAGCAACTTATTACAAAGAAACATCCACTAAAAAATCAAGTGAATGTTTTACATCATATGGTAAAATTTGTAATGTGTATTGATTGACATAAAAGGTGCTTATACTAAGGCACTGTTCTTATAAGAGATATGTCTAGAAGGACTAAAGTAAGCAGAAACAAATTGAGTTTAAAAAATGTTATCTTTTTTTTAAGCCCACATGGGACTCTTAGCGTATTTGAAGTAATATAAGCCCATGAAATGTAATAACAGCTTTCAGGAATGTACCAGATGGTTTTGTGACCAGGTTACAACTGCACTATAAGTTTCCTAATGGTTCTGCTTTACTGAAGTATAATCTTTGTCTCAAGTGGGCATAATTCATTTGAGCAAGGCAGTATGAAAACAATGGGAAAAAGAAAAGGTGAAACCTTTTTCTCTGAACTATTTTGTTAACTTGATGCCTTTCTGTTATAGAACACTTTAAATATAAACCAAAGTGGGACCATGATAGAATGGCACCCTGACTTTACATTGATTTTCAACACTTTTATAAAACGGTGTTATTATATAACAATTGACAGTATCCATCTTCCTATCCTGCCCTTCCAATTTTGTGGTTGGTCTGATGCCTCGGAACCTATGGATTACTTTAAAATATCACAAAAGAGTAGCATATAAAATTTAGATTTTTTAAGTCCCTATGGAGAAATCAAACATTTATATTAATTTTCACCCCCTCTCAAAATCCCATGATGGTATAGGAATAAAAATGTCAAATCTATAGACATGAAAAGAGTGGGAGAAGAGATAATAAGAGATGAACTGTCAATAAATTTTGAACACAGAAAAACAGATGAATGACTGAATGACTTAACAGGCAAGAGAAAGCTGAAATTTAAATCTTCAGTCATGAAAGCTAATAAGATCTTCCAGATTCAAGCACAGAAAAACTTGGGACTTGGAGCTACTCTAGAATTGGTTACATGTTAGTATAAGAAGTAGTTAGACAGCCTGCTCCTTCCAGGTTTACTCTCTGGATATAATGAACTAGAGTTTATGTTCTTTAACTATGGGTACAGCTAAGAAGGGATAAAAGATAGGGGGTAAGAAAAGTCTACCTACTGAATGTGAGAACGCTATTCTCTTTTTTTCCCTCAGCTGACAATCATATCTTCAAGGCAGGAAAGTGCAGCGTTCTTTCTAAGACAGGTGGACAACCCTGTCTTATGTTGGTCTGATGCCTTGGAACCTATGGATTACTTTAAAATATCACAAGAGAGTATCATAAGGTGGAATTCCTTGTAGGTGGAAGAACTTGTAGAAAACAGAAACAGTGTAATAGAACAGGGGTTGGCAAACTGTAACAGGCCAGACAAGAGTGTTTTATGTTTTTCAGGCTATACACAGTCTGCATCCATATTCTTTTTTGTTTTTTATTTAACCTTTAAAATGTAAATGCCATTCCTAGATTGTAGGCTATACAAAAACATGATGTGGGCCAGATTTCCTCTGTGGACTGTATTTTGCCAACCCTGGGACAGAAGAAAACTTTATAAATTTCTGTTGGTAATATCCATAGGGTGGTAAGATAGTGCCTCTGTAAAACAAGAATGGAAAATAAGAAAAAGCTCCTAGACATTAATATGGTAGCAACAGATTTTAAATGTAGAATTGGATTTAGGAGGGAAAAATTAAAATTTCCCACATCCAAAAATCAAAGAGAAATAGGAAAGAAGAGCTAGAAAATTAGAGGAGCAGTATGCAAGAACCAACTTCTGATAAATAAGAGCTCCATATGAAGAGACTGGGAGAAAATAAAAAAATATGTCAAAAAATAATTCAAGAAAAGTGCTTAGAATTGAAGAACGTAGTTTCCTGATGAAAAGACACACTCAAGCACCGGTAAAAGGGAAGAGCTACAAAGCACCTCACTATGCAGTTTCAAAGTACCTAAGGTAAAGAAAAGGTCCTAAAACCATCCAGAAAGAAACAGACAACTCTCATGCAAAATATATGGAGTCTAAATTGAAATAGACTTCTTAAAAGCAACACCAGAAGCCAGAAGACTGTTGAAAATTATCTTCAACTATCTGAGGGAAAATTTTGATTTGCAACCCCCAAATGATCAATAAACTGTAAGACAAAATAAAGCCTTCAGTGTTAAAGGACCTGAAACGTTTGCTTCAAATGCAGAGTTTCTCGGTATTCTACTGAAAGATATGCTTTATCAAAGAAGAGAAAATTCAGAAAGAGGAATACCAAGGATGTGGGAAACTGGAGTTCCAACCCAGAAAAGTGGAATTCCCAAAACAAGAAAGAAGGTTCTGGGATGAATCTGTGCTGTAGTCTCATAGTAGTTAGTCTAGATTGGTTTTTGAGGATGGAAGGTTTACCCATATTGAAAACAATTCACAGCTGTCACAAAGTGGGAATTAATTAATGATAGAAAACAGAAAATTAAGCAAGAACAGGGAGAAAGAGAGTTAGTAACTCCAAGGTAGACAAAAACATACGAGAAAGGGAATGTAATCATAGTCCATCATGTAATTTCATCTATACATGATAAGCCACTGAATATTGATTTACAAAAGAATTGTGATAAACTGTACTAGGAGATTGGAGAGGAGTGAAGTTATCAGTAATATGAAATAAGCATCTTCTATAGGAAGAATCCGTACATAATTTGTAGTGGTTAAAATCCAAGACAAATGACCACAAGAACTATCTAAGGTATTTTAAATTAATTGTTTCTGAGATTGGGAACTGAAGATGTGGTATGAGTAGGCAAAAGAGAATTCTGCTTTTATTAAAACTATTATAATATTATAAAACTGTTTGACTTTTAAACTGTGCTTGTGTATTTCATTAAGAATTAAAATTTATAAGCTAAAATTAACTTTTTACAATGTCTGGAGGTTTCAGTTCTAGATAAGATAGAATAAGTGCATTCTATACTGTTTTAAAAACCTGGATAAAATACGTAGAGCTGCTATTTGAGTACTATGAAAAGTAAATCATACAAGACAGATTGATAATTTGAATTCTGATCTTCTTCCCCAGTGAACTGGTTGGAATAACTATATTAATATCAGGACAAAGTAGAATTCAGAACAAAGAAAATTACAGGGGTGCTAAAAGGAAAATTACATAATGGTAAAAGGGTCACATCAACCAATACAGTATTGTAAAGTAAAATAACGTAAAAATAAAATTAAAAAAAAAAAGACATAGCAATCCTAATTGTGTATTCACCTAAAAATAGAACCTCAAAATAAATGACACAGAAGCTGACATCTGAATAGAGAAATAGACAAATCCACAAGTAAAGTTGGAGACTTTAAAATTCCTCTTTCAATAATACTGGGTTGGTCAAAAATTTCATAAGATGTGATGGAAAAACCTAAATGAACTTTTTGGCCAACCCAATAGCTAGCAGTAGGAAACAGAAAACCAGTAAGGAGATAAAAGATTTAAACAATGTTGTTAAGCAGCTAGATCAGATTGACATTATAGAGTACTCCACCCAACAACAGAATAAACATAACCTAAAGAACATGTTCCAATGTAGACAATATCCAGGGTGACAAAAGTTGTTTTGAAGATTTGAAAGCAGTCAATAAGAATTATCTCTAAGGGAGTTGAAGAGGTTGAAGTTGGTATATAAAGCCATTTTAAATATGATCAAAGAACTAAGAAAATTATGTCTAAAGAACTATAAGAAACTATGGGAATGATGTTTCACCAAGTGAAGAATATCAATAATTAGAATTAAAAAAAAAAAAGAACCTAATGGAAATTCTGGAGTTGAAATGTACAATAAGTGAAATGAAAAGTTTATTAGAGGGGCTCACCAGCAGTTTTGAGCAGAGAGAAGAAAGAATTGATTTCTAGTATGAGGAACAGATAGAAGAAGAATGAAGAATAATTAAGATAACCTCAGAAACCTGTACAACACATAAAGCATACCAACATACACATAAAAAGAGTCTTAGGGGGAGAAAAGAGAGAGAAGGGAACATAAAGATTTTTTTGTGTGTGAAGAAATAATGGCTGGAAACTTCGCAAATTTGGTGAAAAACATCGATCTCCACATCTCAGAAAAGCAGAAAACTCCAAGTGGTTTGAACTCAAAGAGATCCATACTTCAGAATGTTGTGATCAAACTATCAGAAGACAAAAAGAAAATCTAGAAAACAGCAAGAGAAAAGCGATATACAGGATCTCTTTGATTAGCAGATCTTTTACTGAACACTATGGAAAGGAGGCAGCAAATTGAAATATTTAAAGTGCTGAAAGAAAAAGACCATCAGTGGAATCTGTATCTGGCAAAATTATACTTCAAAGATTAAAGAGGAAGTAGAATGCTTACTTCTTGGAAGAAAAGTTATGACAAACCTAGAAAGTATATTAAAAAGCAGAGACATTACTTTGTCAACAGAGGTCCGTCTAGTCAAGGCTATGGTTTTTCCAGTGGTCATGTATAGATGTGAGAGTTAGACTGTAAGGAAAGCTGAGCGCCGAAGAATTGATGCTTTTGAACTGTGGTGTTGGAGAAAACTCTTCAGAGTCCCTTGGACTGCAAAGAGATCCAACCAGTCCATCCTAAAGGAGATCAGTCCTGGGTGTTCATTGGTAGGACTGATGTTGAAGCTGAAACTCCAATACTTTGGCCACCTGATGTGAAGAGCTGACTCATTTGAAAAGACCCTGATGCTGGGAAAGATTGAGGGCAGGAGGAGAAGGGGATGACAGAGGATGAGATGGTTTGATGGCATCACCGACTCGATGGACATGGGTTTGGGTGAACTCCGGGAGTTGGTGATGGACAGGGAGGCCTGGTGTGCTGCAGTTCATGGGGTCGCAAAGAGTTGGACACGACTGAGTGAACTGAACTGAGAACATTTCCAAAGAAAAACCAAGAGAATTAATCTTTGGAAATTTTAATTATACAAGAAGCACTAAAAGGAGTCTCTTTCTTGCTAAATGAAAGGACACTAATCAGTAACTTATATCCACATGAAGAAATTAGGAGGATCTATAATTTCATAGGTAAATATAAAAAACAATATAAGTATATTTTGGTAGCTCTTTTTCTCCTATTTGATTTTTGAAAGTAACTGCATAAAGCAGTAATTTTATGTCTGTGGTAATAAGCATGGGTCTTGGGGGGTCCCAAAAACCATACTTAGATTTAGTTATTCACCAGGAGCAGTGATAGATTTAGCAAACAGCTGAATACACACCTAAGAGTTATTGCAGTGAAAGGATACAAAGCAAAAACAGCAAAGAGAAGGCACACAGGCAAAGCTCCAGGGGAAGTCAGGCACAATCTTCCAAGTGTCTTCTCTCAATGGAGTCATACAGGGCACTCTTAGATTCCCAGCAATGAATTGTGGTAACCTGTGTGAAATAATTGCCAACCAGAAGAGCTTGTTAAAGACTCAGCACCCAGTGTTTTTATTTGGACTGGTCATATAGGCAGTCTCTGCCAAAGTCTAGACTCTCAGAAGAAAAGCACATGTTTGGCATTAACCTTATTTTTGCACAGACATTTTAGACACAGTGAGACTTTCTTATCAGTTTGTGATTGGAACCTTCCTGAAATCTAAAAGCCAACCAAGGGCTGCTTTTATATGCAGACATTTTTAGAGATAAGCAACTTGGCCTGCTGTACTCACTTTTCTGCACAGGTGTAATGTTTAAAGATAAAATTTAAATTAAAGTAATAACAGTGTGAGGGGGGAAGAAACTGTTATTACAGGAGCAGTGTTTTTGTATACTATTGAAATTAAGTTCATATTAATCCAAATTAGATATTATAAATTAAGGTGTTTATTAAAACTCTCAAGAATTATACAAAAAAGATCATAATGACATGGATAACCACAATGGTGTGATCACTCACCTTGGGTCAGACATCCTAGAGTGTGAAGTCAAGTGGGCCCTAGGAAGCATTACTACAAAGCTAGTGGAGGTGATGGAATTCCAGCTGAGCTATTTCAAATCCCAAAAGCTGTTAAAATGCTGCATTCAGTATGTCAGCATATTTGGAAAACTGAGCAAGTGACAACAGAACTGGAAAAGGTCAGTTTTCATTACAATCCAAAGAAGGAAGGTGCTAAAGGATGTTCAGACTACTGCACAGTTGTGCTCATTTTGCATGCTGTTAAGGTAATGCTCAAAATACTTCAAGCTAGATTTTAGCAGTATGTGAGCTGAGAACTACAAGCTGGGTTTAGAAAAGGTAAAGGAACCAGAAATCACATTGCCAATATTTGTTGGATCACAGAGAAAGCAAGGGAATTCCAGAAAAAACTTCTGCTTCATTGACTGTGTGAAAGCCTTTGACTATGTGGATCACAACAAACTGTGGAAAATTCTTAAAGAGGTAAGAACCAGACCACCTTACCTATGTCCTGAGAAACCTGTACACAGGTCAAGAAGCAACAATTAGAACCTCACATGGAACAACTGACTGGTTCAATTTGGGAAAGGAGTATGACAAGGCTGTATATTGTCGCCATGTTTATTTAACTCTGTGCAGAGTACATCATGTGAAGTCCCGTCCTAGATGAATGAAAAGATGGAATCAGGATTGCCAGGAGAAATATCAACAACCTCAGATAATGCAAATGATACTACTCTAATGGCAGAAAGGGAAGAGGAACTAAAGAGCCTCTTGATGAGGGTGAGATTGAAAAAGCTGGCTTAAAACTCAACATTCAAAAAACTAAGATCATGGCATCCTGTCCACTTCATGGCAAATAAAAAAGGAAAAAGTAGAAGCAGTGACAGATTTTTTTTTTCCCTTGGGCTCCAAAATCACTGTGGATGGTAACTGCAACCATGAAATTAAAAGAAGTTTGCTCCTTGGAAGGAACGCTATGACCACCTTAGGCATCATATTAACAAGCAGAGACAGGGACCCACGGACCATGGGGAGTGCATCTGTCCTCTGCAGGGGCCACGGATTGGGAAAAGTGTTTCAGCTGCTGCTGCAGAGAGTGTTTCCAGGGGACCGAGGAAAACCATCAGGAGCCAAAAATGCTAAAACCAAGATCAAGCCTTGAGACTTTGAAGTGGGAGCACTGACTCCAAGACCCTAGACTACCAGAGAACTAATCCTGGGGAGTAACAAATAGTGAGAACCCACACCAAGGAAACCACTTGAATACAAGACCCAGCATCACCCAACCATCAGTAGCACCCTGTGCAGGACACCTTATGTAAACAACAAACAAAACAAAAATACAAACCCAATCATCAGCAGACAGGATTACCACCCACTCAGCCTTGATCATCAGAGGAAAAACAAACAAGCAAAAAAAAAAAAAAAAAAAACCTCAGCACAAATCACACCCTATGCAAAGCTTACACAAACCACTGGACCAACCTTAGAAGGGCAGAAACCAAGAGGAAGAAAGAATTCAACCTTGAAGCCTGGGAAAAGGAGACCTCAAACACAATAAGTTAAAAAAAAAAAATAATGAAAAGGCAGAGAAATACTACACAAAACAAATTAGAAACACAGAAGTTGAAATAAATGAAGAGGAAATAGGCAGACTACCTGTAAAAGAGAATTCAGAATAATGATAGTAAAGATGATAAAAAACCTTGAAAACAAAATGGAGAAAATGCAAAAATCAATTAACAAAGACCTAGAAGAATTCAGCAGCAGCAGAAGAATTAAAGAATAAACATACAAACAACACAATGACTGAAATTAAAAATACTCTGGAAGGAATCAATAGCAGAATATCTGAAGCAGAAGAATGATTCAGTGAGCTGGAAGATAAAATGATGAAAATAACTTCTGAAGAGCAAAATAAAGTAAAAAGAATGAAAAGAACTGAGGATGGTCTCAGAGACCTTTGGGACAATATCAAACACACCAACATCAAATTATAGGGGTCCCAAGAAGAAGAGAAAAAGAAAGGCTATGATTTGAAGATTATAGTTGAAAATTTCCCAAACATAGAAAAGGAAATAGTCAAGTCCAAGAGGCACAAAGAGTCCATACAGGATAAACCCAAGGAGAAACATGCCAGTTCAATTCAGTTCAGTTGCTCAGTCATGTTTGACTCTGTGTCCCCATGGACTGCAGCATGCCAGGCTTCCCTGTCCATCACCAACTCCCAGAGCCTACTCAAACTCATGTCCATCGTGTTGGTGATGCCATCCAACCATCTCATCCTCTGTCATCCCCTTCTCCTCCCCCCTTCCATCTTTCCCAGCATGAGGGTCTTTTCAAATAATTCAGTTCTTTGCATCAGGTGGCCAAAGTATTGGAGTTTTAGTTTCAGCATCAGTCCTTCCATTGAATATTCAGGACTGATTTCCTTTAGGATTGACTGGTTGGATCTCCGTGCAGTCCAAAGAACTCTCAAGACTCTTCTCCAACACCACAGTTCAAAAGCATCAATTCTTTGGTGCTCAGCTGCAGCTTTCTTTATAGTCCAACTCTCACATCCATACACGACTACTGGAAAAACCATAGCTTTGACTAGATGGACCTTTGTTGGCAAAATAATGTCTCTGCTTTTTAATATGCTGTCTAGGTTGGTCGTAACTTTTCTTCCAAGGAGTAAGTGTCTTTTAATTTCATGGCTGCAGTCACCATCTGCAGTGATTTTGGAGCTCCCCCCAAAAATAGTCTCTCACTGTTTCCATGGTTTCCCCATCTATTTGCCATGAAGTGATGGGACCAGATGCCAAGCTCTTAGTTTTCCGAATGTTGAGTTTTAAGCCAACTTTTTCACTCTCCTCTTTCGCTTTCTTCAAGAGGCTCTTTAGTTCTTCTTTGCTTTCTGCCATAAGGGTGGTGTCATCTGCTTATCAAACTGACAAAGACTAAATACGAAGAAAGAATATTAAAAGCAGCAAGGGAAAAGCAACAAGTAACATACAAGGGAAACCCCATACATTTAACAACTGATCTTTCAGCATAAACTCTGCAGGCAGGAAGGGAGTGGCAGGATATGTTTAAAGTACTGAAAGGGAAAAATTCTACAACCATGATTACTCTACCCAGCAAGGATCTCATTCAAAATTGATGGAGAAATAAAAAGCTTTTCAGACAAGTGAAAGTTAAGAGAATTCACTACCACCAAACCAGCTTTACAACAAATGTTAAAGGGGTTTATATAGTCAAGAAATATAAGAGAAGGAAAAAGATCTACAAAATCAACCCCAAACAATTAAAATGGCAATAGGAACATATGTATCAATAATTACTTTAAATGTAAATGGATTAAATGCTCCAACCAAAAGACAGACTGGCTGAATGGATACAAAAACAAGACCCATATATATGCTGTCTACAGGAAACATGTAAAGACACATGTAGACTGAAAGTGAGATGATGGAAAAATATATTCCATGCAAATGGGAAGCAAAAGAAAGCTGGAGTAGCAATCCTCATATCAGACAAAATAGACCTTAAGATAAAGAAGATTACAAGAGATATGGAAGGACCCTCCATAATGATCAAGGGATCGATACAAGAGGAAGACATAACAATTGTAAATATCTATGCACCCAAATCGGAGAAGGCAGTGGCACCCCACTCCAGTACTCTTGCCTGGAAAATCCCATGGACAGAGGAGCCTGGTAGGCTGCAGTCCATGGGGTCGCTGAGTCAGACATGACTGAGCGACTTCCCTTTCACTTTTCACTTTCATGCATTGGAGAAGGAAATGGCAACCCACTCCAGTGTTCTTGCCTTGAGAATCCCAGGGACAGGGGAGCCTGGTGGGCTGCCATCTATGGGGTTGCACAGGGTCGGACACGACTGACGCGACTTAGCAGCAGCAGCAGCATGCACCCAAATAGGAGCACCTCAATACATAAGACAAACACTAACAGACATAAAAGGAGAAATTAACAGTAGCACAATAATAGTAGCATACTTTAACACCCTGCTCACACCAATGGACAGATCATCAAAACAAAATTAATAAGGAAACACAAATCTTAAATGATACATTACATGAGATGGATCTCATTGATATCTTCAGGACATTCCATCCAAATGCAGAAGAATACAGCTTTTTCTCAAGTGCACATGGAACATTCTCCAGGATAGACCACATCTTGGGTCACAAATCAAACCTCAGTAAATTTAAGAAAATTGAAATGGTATCAAGCATCTTCTCCTACCACCACGCTATGAGACTATATATCAATTACAAGAAAAAAGCTGTAAGAAGCACAAACACATGGAGATTAAACAACACGTTTCTAAATAACCAATAAGTTACTGAAGAAATCAAGAGAAATCAGAAAATTTCTAGAAAGAAATGACCATGGGAACACAACAACTCAAAACCTATGGGATGCAGGAAAAGCAGTTCTAAGAGGGATGTTTATAGCAATACAATCCTACCTCAAGAAACATCGAATAGGCAACCTAACTTTACACCTGAAACAACTGGAAAAAGAAGAACCAAAACCAAAAGTAGAAGGAAATAAATCATAAAGATCTGAGCAGAAATAAATGAAAAATGAAAGAAACAGTGGTAAAGATTAATAAAACTAAAAGCCGGTTCTTTGAGAAGATAAGCAAAATTGACAAACCTTTGGCCAGACTCATCAAGAAAAAGAAGAATCAAATCAACAAAATTGGAAATGAAAAAGGAGAGGTTACAACAGACAATGCAGAAATACAAAAGATTATAAGAGACTATTATGAACAACTATATGACAATAAAATGGACAACCTGGAAGAAATGGACAGATTCTTAGAAAAGTTCAATCTTCTAAGACTGAACCAGGAAGAAATAGAAATTACCAGCAACCCAATAACAAGCAGTTAAATTGAAGCTGTGATTAAAAAAATTTCCCCCAAAACAAAAGCCCAGAACCAGATGGCTTCACAGCACAATTCTATCAACATTTAGAGAAGAGCTAATACCTATCTTTCTAAAACTCTTTCAAAAAATTGCAGAGGAAGGAACACTTCCAAACTCATTCTACGAGGCCACCGTCACCCTGATAGCAAAACCAGATAAAGACAACACAAAAAAACTACAGACCAATATCACTAATAAACATAGATGCAAAAATCCTCAACAAAATTTTAGCCAACAGAATTCAGCAACACATCAAAAAGCTCATACACCATGATCAAGTGGGGTTTATTCCAGGAATGCAAGGATTCTTCTGTATACACAAATCAATCAATGTGATACACCATATTAACAAATTGAAAGGTAAAAACCATATGATAATCTCAATAGATGCAGAAAAAGCCTTTGACAAAATTCAACACTCATTTATGATTAAAACTCTTCAAAAAGTGGGCATGGAAGGAACCTACCTCAACATAGTAAAGGCCATATATGAAAAGCCTACAGCAAACATTATTCTCAATGGTGAAAAACTGAAAGCATTCCCCTTGAGATCAGGAACAAGACAAGGGTGTCCACTTTCACCACTATTATTCAACATAGTTCTGGAGGTCCTAGCTACAGCAATTAGAGAAGAAAAATAAAAGGAATCCAGATCAGAAAAGAAAAAGTAAAGCTCTCATTGTTTGCAGATTACATGATACTGTACATAGAAAACCCTAAAGATAGTATCAGAAAATTACTATAGCTAATCAGTGAATTTAGCAAAGTTGCAGGATACAAAATTAATACACAGAAATCACTTGCATTTCTAACAGTGAAAAATCAGAAAGAAAAGGAGTCAATCCCATTCACCATCGCAACAAAAAATTAAATAAGTAGAAATAAACTTACCTAAGGAGACAAAAGAACTGTACACAGAAAATTTTAAGACAGCAATGAAAGAAACCTAAGATGACATAAACAGATGGAGAGATATTCCATGTTCCTGGGTAGGAAGAATCAATATTGTGAAAAATGACTTTACTACCAAATGCAATCTACAGATTCAGTGTGATCCTATCAAATTACTGATGACATTTTTCACAGAACTAGAACAAAAAATTTCACAATTCATATGGAAACACAAGACCCCAAATAGCTAAAGCAGTCTTAAGAAAGAAGAATGGAGCTGGAGGAATCAACCTTCCTGATTTCAGATTATACTACAAAGCTACAGTCATCAAGACAGTACGGTCCTGGCACAAAAACAGAAATATGGACCAATGGAACAAGACAGAAAGCCCAGAAATAAACCCATGCACCTATGGGTACCTTATTTTTGACAAAGGAGGCAAGAATATACAATGGGGCAAAGACAGCATCTTCAATAAATGGTGTTGGAAAAACTGGGACAACTATACATAAAAGAATGAAAATAGAACACTTCCTAACACCATACACAAAGATAAACTCAAAATGGATTAAAGACCTAAATGTAAGACTGGAAACTACAAACTTCTTAGAGGAAAACATAGGCAGAACAGTTGATGACATAAAGCAAGATTCTCTGTGATCCACCTCCTAGAGTAACGGAAATAAAAGCAAAAGTAAACAAGTGGGACTTGATGAAACTTAAAAGCTTTTGCACAGCAAAGGAAACTGTAAGCAAGGTGAAAAGACAACCCTCAGAATGGGAGAAAATACCAAATGAAACAACTGACAAAGGATTAATTTCCAAAATATACAAGCAGCTCATACAACTCAATACCAGAAAAACAGACAACTCAATCAAAAAGTGGGGAAAAGACCTAAACAGACATTTCTCCAAAGAAGACATACAGATGGCTAACAAACATATGGAAAGATGCTCAACATCACTCATTACTAGAGAAATGCAAATCAAAACTACAATTCTGGCCTTACACTGGTCAGAATGGCCATCATCAAAAAGTCTACAAACAGTAAATGCTGGGGAGGGTGTGGAGAAAAGGGAACGCTCTTGCACTGTTGGTGGGAATGTAAATTGATACAGCCACTGTGGAAGATGGTGTGGAGATTCCTTAAAAAACTAGGAATAAAGCTACCATATGGCCCAGCAATCCCACTCCTAGGCATATCCCCTGAGGAAACCAAAATTGAAAAAGACACATTGTTCATTGCAGCACTATTTACAATAGCTAGAACACGGAAGCAACATAAATGTCCATTGGCAGATGGATGGATAAAGAAGTTGTACATATACACAATGCAATATTACTCAAAAAGGAACGTCTTTGAGTCAGTTCTAATGAGGTGGATGAACCTAGAAGCCATTGTATAGAGTGAAGTAAGTCAGAAAGAGAAAGATAAATATTGTATTCTAATACATATATACAGAATCTAGGAAAATGGTACTGAAGAATTTACTTACAGGGCAGCAATTCAGAAACAGACATAGAGAATAGACTTATGGACATGGGGAGAGGAGAGGAGAGGGTGAGATGTATGGAAAGAGTAACATGGAAACTTACATTACCATATGTAAAATAGATAGCCAACAGGGAATTTGCTGTATGGCTAAGGAAACTCAAACAGGCGCTCTGTATCAACCTAGAGGGTTGGGATGGGGAGGGATATGGGAGGGAAGTTCAAAGGGGAAGGGATATATGTATACCTGTGGGTGATTTATGTTGAGGTTTGACAGAAAACAACAAAATTCTGTAAAGCAATTATCCTTCAATTAAAAAAAAAAAAGAGACATCACTTTGCCAACAAAGATCCATATATAGTCAAAGCTACGATTTTTCCAGTAGTCATGTATGGATATGAGAGTTGGACCATAAAGAAGGCTGAGCACTAAAGAATTGATACTTTTGAGTTGTGGTGCTAGAGAAGACTCTTGAGAGTCCCTTGAGCTTCAAGGAGATCAAATCAATCAACCCTAAAGGAAATCAACCCTGAATACTCATTGGAAAGACTGATACTGAAGCTGAAGCTCTAATACATTGGCCACCTGATGGGAAGAAGAAACTCACTGGAAAAGACCCTGCTGCTGGGAAAGATTGAGGACAGGAGGAGAAGAGGGTGACAGAGGATAAGATGATTAGATAGTTTCTCTGACTCAATGGACATGAATTTGAGCAAACTCCGGGGTATATTGAAGGAAAGGGAAGCCTGGCGTGCTGCATCCATGGGGTCATAACTAGCTGGATCAACTTAGTGCCTGAACAGTAACAAATGCAAGAGAATGAAGTTAGACCCCTACCTCACACTGTATAGAAAAGTTAACTCAAAACGGATCAAGGGCTAACAAGGTGCAGATTTTCTTGACCTTGGATTAGGCAAAGGTTTCTAAAATATTTCAGATCATGTATCTGACCAGAGTCTAGTTCCAGAATATATAAAGAACTCTTATAAAGAGTTCAACAATAAGAAGACAGTGCAATTTTAATTTTGACCAATAGTTTAAATACATATTTCTCAAAAAAAAAAAAAAGACCCATGACCAGTATGCACATGAAACGATGTGCAACATCATTAGTCATTCAGTTCAGTTCAGTCGCTCAGTCGTGTCCGACTCTGTGCGACCCCATAGACGGCAGCCCACCAGGCTCCCCCGTCCCTGGGATCCTCCAGGCAAGAACACTGGAGTGGGTTGCTGGATTTCCTTCTCCAATGCATGAAAGTGCAAAGTGAAAGTGAAGTCTCAGTCGTGTCTGACTCTTAGCGACCCCATGGACTGCAGCGTACCAGGCTCCTCCGTCCATGGGATTTTCCAGGCAAGAGTACTGGAGCGGGTTGCCATTGCCTTCTCCACATTAGTCATTAGGAAAATGTAAATCAAAACCAGAGTGAAGTACCACTTTATACCTTTTATGGTAAATATATTGAAAAAGAGGGACAATAACAAGTGTTAATGAAGCTATGGAGAAATTGGAAATCTCATGCATGGCTAATGGAAATGTAAAATTATGCGACTGCATTGGAAAAAATCATGTGGCAGTTCCTCAAAATTTAAACATAGAGTTTCCATACGAACTATCAATTCTATTCCTAAGTTTATACTCAAGAGTTTTTAAAAATGTATTAACATAAAAGCTGGTACACAAATATATATAGCAGCATTATTCATAATAGTCAGAAATGGAAACAGTGCAAAATGATCATTACTTTATGTATAGATAAACAAATTGTGGTATATCCATACAATGGAATATTATTCAGTAACAATATATAATATGCTAAGTTAGAGAAGCCAGACACAAAATGCCATATATTATAAGATTCTAGCTTATGAAGTGTCCAAAACAGATAAATCTAGGGCTTCCCAGGGTGGCACTAGTGGAAAAGAACCCACGTGCCAATGCAGGAGATAGGAGACCGGTTTGATCCCTGGGTCAGGAAGATCCCCTGGAGGAGGGCATGGCAACCCACTCCAGTATTCTTGCCTGGAGAATACTATGGACAGAGGAGCCTTGTGGGCTACACTCCCTGGTGTCACAGAGAGTTGGACACAACTGAAGCCACTTTGCATGCACACATGCATATGAAGAGAAAGTAGATTACCGCTTCTCAGGGGTTAGGGGAAATAATCTGAGTAATTCAGGGAGACTAATGGGCATGGGGTTTCTTTTTTGGTGACATTAAAATATTCTGTAATATATTGTGTTCTAGGTTGCAGAACCTTGTGAATGTGCTAAAGAACCACTATATTTTAAAATCTTTAATAATTTTAAAAATAAAACAATTAGCAAATTGAGCACCACAATCCATAAAAAGAATAATGTACCATAGCCATAGTGGTTACTCTAGGAATGAAAGAAAGGTAAGCTCAATATCTGAAATTTTGCTTTTGTAATCTACCATATTAGCAGTTTAAAAAGAACAACTACATGACTATATCAATTGGTGCAAAAAATTTTTTTACAAACTTATTTATGATAGAAACTTGTTAAATCAGAATAAAAGTTATCTACATAAAATCTACAGCTAGTATAAGGTAAAAAATATTCTGTATATGTAAGGAAGGTTTGGAGGAAATATTTTTTATAATTTTCTTGACTTTTGAAATAGAGTACATGTAGCATTTTGGGGTATAAGTTATCAGTAGTTGGCAAAAGTAGGGTGTTTTTAAATATACCTACTCTGGTACATTGTGCTAAGTAGTTTCTATAAACCTTATTCATAATCATGACTTTGATTAAAGGACACATCATTAATTTTCTCAATCTTCTCTCTGTCCCATTAGAAATTTGACTGTTTTCATTGTTGTATTTATCTTACTTTCCCCCTATTTTTTAATAGGTGTATTCGACACAAGAATGATTGGGGGGCTCTTATTCTAGTCGATGATCGCTTCAGAAGTAACCCAAGTCGATACATATCTGGTAAGAGTCTCAGCTGGGCTTAGAATAAGAGTTGGTAGCAAGCTTTAGTATTTAATGACTTCTATTTTTAAGGACAAAGAATTGGATAGAGAATTTGAATTACTAGATCTAACATGGAAAAATTCACATTGCCTGGAAATCTATCCTTTTAATGCTTCTATGTTTACAAAAGATCTTTAGAGAGAAGAATCTTGTTAGTTCTAATGGATCATCGAAAAAGCAAGAGAGCTCCAGAAAAACATCTACTTCTGCTTTATTGACTATGCCAAAGCCTTTGACTAAATGGATCACTATAAACTGTGGAAAATTCTGAAAGAGATGGGAATACCAGACAACCTGACCTGCTTCCTGAGAAATCTGTATGCAGGTCAGGAAGCAACAGTTAGAACTGGACATGGAACAACAGACTGGTTCCAAATTGAGAAGGAGTATGTCAAGGCTGTATATTGTCACCCTGCTTATTTAACTTACATGCAGAGTACATCATGAGAAGTGCTGGGCTGGAAAAAACACAAGCTGGAATCAAGATTGCCGGGAGAAATATCAATAACCTCAGATATGCAGATGACACTATCCTTATGGCAGAAAGTGAAGAGGAACTGAAAAGCCTCTTGATGAAAGTGAAAGAGGAGAGTGAAAAAGTTGGCTTAAAGCTTAACATTCAGAAAACGAAGATCATGGCATCTGGTCCCATCACTTCTTGGGAAATAGACGGGGAAACAGTGGAAACAGTGTCAGACTTTTTGTGGGGGGGCACAAAAATCACTGCAGATGGTAATTCCAGCCGTGAAATAAGATGCTTACTTCTTGGAAGGAAAGTTATGACCAACCTAGATAGCATATTAAAAAGCAGAGACATTACTTTGCCAACAAAGGTCCATCTAGTAAAGGCTATGGTTTTTCCTGTGGTCATGTATGGATGTGAGAGTTGGACTGTGAAGAAAGCTTAGCACTGAAGAATTGATGCTTTTGAACTGTGGTGTTGGAGAAGACTCTTGAGAGTCCCTTGGACTGCAAGAAGATCCAACCAGTCCATCCTAAAGGAGATCAGTTGTGGGTGTTCATTGGAAGGACTGATGTTGAAGCTGGAACTCCAGTACTTTGGCCACCTCATGCAAAGAGTTGACTCATTGGAAAAGACCCTGCTGCTGGGAAAGATTGAGGGCAGGAGAAGGGGATGATAGAGGATGAGCTGGTTGGATGGCATCACCAACTCGATGGACATGAGTTTGGGTAAACTCCGGGAGTTGGTGATGGACAGGGAGGCCTGGTGTGCTGCAGTTCATGAGGTCGTGGAGAATCAGACACGACTGAGCGACTAGACTGAACTGAACTGAATGTAGTACATTAATCAATTAAGATCCTTCAGTTTCATCAGAATGTGGTTTTGATTCAGTAGCATAGCAATAATTTATTTAGCATTGTCAAGGAAAAAAACTGTTCCACAGAAGTTAATTTTTCAAGAAATATTAAGTTTTTACATTTAAGCATGCAAGCAATCCATTGGCTGCATAGGATTCTTTCATTTTGGATTATTTGAGTTTTATTGTTGTTTGTTTAGAAATGCTTCTGTTGTTACAGTTTATATTAATCAGAGTTAGTATCTTCTAAAAAGAAAAAAATGCACCACTGCATTCTGCAAGATGGTCATTTTTCCCCACTCAAATGAACAAATACCGTGTGCCTATTGTTTTCATCCAGCTGTAGCACAGTCCCTTTGAAATCAGTATCAGGAATCTATCTGTTATTAAAGAACTGTTAGAAATACTTCCATTTTTATTGTTAGCTTTAGAGCTAAAAAATTCGTACCATACTATAATGAAATGATGCTAATTTTTTGTTTCAGATTAGCTGTCTATGTATGTGTCCTCTACTTTTTATATTTCAGAACCTAATCATTATATCTGATTCAATATTAAAACATATCTACCTGGATTGAAGCAGGAAATGCTACTTTATTCATCTTTTCTCCTTTTTACCTGTAGAGCAAGCCATTGAGCTTAGGCCAAGTCATAACCAAAAGCAAATATTAAGTGCTTATGTTTAGTCAGCAGGTGGAGCTCAGATTCTTTCAAGTTTTCAAAAGCAAACTGACATTTTATACTGAAAAGGCTTTTTTATTCACAAAAAGGTCAAAATGAAAGTGATAACTATAATGCTAAAATTTTTAAATTTGAAAATTTTTCATATTTTTATTTGGTATAATTATTTTCCCCAAGCAAACAAAAATCAAGAACTTTAAAGAAATGCATGTTTTAAATTTTTTTTTATTTTCAAATCTAGAACTGAAATTTTTACCTCAGATTTGCTGAGATTTTTTTAATTAAACATTTTTTATTATTTTCTGTAAGATTTTATTTTTTTCTGAGACTCATAAAGAAGACTGAAATCTTACGTAGGCAGTAACAGCACAACATACAGATTCCTTTTGATGACTAATTTTTGTTTAAATTCAATTTGCATAAGAATAGATTGATAGAAAATTCCCATTAAACAGAAAACCTAAAGGAATATATTTGTAATAAAAGTCTAATTGTTCAAGTTTCTTGATGCCCTGTCTTATCTTCCTCTCAACTGAAAAACGCCATACTGAATTTTTAAACTACTCCAAAAGATGGTTATAGTTTTAACAACATCAGCAGAGAATATTTATTTTCTAAAGTCCAAATATCTGAATTTCATTGTGAAGTGGATCATTATCCAAAACACCTTATACTGTTGATATGGTTTATTTTTATGCAGTTTTCATATGTCACAGGTCTTATCTCTTATAATGTGATTATTTATATATTAAAAATAAATATATATATTCATATAGGACATGATTTACCCACAAAATGGTGTTATTCCTTTTACCCAGAATAGTTTAATATATTTGGAATTGGGAGAAGGGAGACAAAAAATAAAACACCTTTGAGACTGTTAAAGTGAGAAAGGGTAAGTGGCTCAGTTGTGTCCTACTTTTTGTGACCCCACGTACTATAGCTTGCCAGGCTCCCCTGTTCATGGAATTCTCGAGGCCAGAATACTGGAGTGGGTAGCCAGTGGGAATGCCCTTCTCCAGGAGATCTTCCTGACCCAGGGATTAAACCTGTCTCTCCCGCATTGCAGGCACATTCTTTTACCATATGAGCCACCAGGGAAGCCCAAGAATATCAGAGCCGGTAGCCGTTCCCTTCTCCAGGGGATCTTCCCCACTCAGGGACTGAACCTGGGTCTCCTGCATTGCAGGCAGATCCTTTATCATTTGAGCACCAGGGAAGCTCAAAGTGAAAGCGTTAGTCACTCAGTTATGTCCAACTTTTTGCAACCATATGGACTGTAGCCTCCCAGGCCCCTCTGTCCATGGAATTCTCCAGGCAAGAATACTGGAGTGGGTAGCCATTCCCTTCTTCCCAACCCAGGGATCAAACTCCAATTTATTTTTGCTCAAGGAATCAAAAGTTGTAAAAAGAGATTGTGTTGTTTACAACTTCTATTTTCTCTGCAGTTAAAAGATAGGCAGTTTTTGTGGGGAATTATAATAAAATTCCCTTTCATGGATCACAGCCTTGTTGTGGCAAAGGGGCTTGCGTAACTCAAGCTATGAGCTGTGCCGTGCAGGACCACCCAAGATGCAAACCACTCCAGTATTCTTGCAGAGAGAATCCCATGAAAAGTATGATAAAGCATGAAAAGATATGACACTGGAAGATGAGCCCCAAGGAAATTAAAGACACTTGCTCCTTGAAAGGAAAACTGTGACAAACCTAGACAACGTATTAAAAAGCAAAGACATCACTTTACCAACAGAGATCTATATAGTCAAAGGTGTGGTTTTTCCAGTAGTCATGTATGAATTTGATAGTTGGACTATAAAAAAGGCTAATGGCCAAAGAATTGATGCCTACGAATTGTGGTGCTGGAGAAGATTCTTGAGAGTTTCTTGGACTGCACGGAGATGAAACGAGTCAATCCTAAAGGAAGTCAACCCTGAATATTCATTAGAGGACTGATGCTGAAATTGAAGCTCCAATACTTTGGCCACCTGATGAAAAGAGCTGATGCCTTGGAAAAGACCCTGATGCTGGGAAAGATTGAGGGCAGGAGGAGAAGGGGATGACAGGATGAGACGACTGGATGGCATCACCAACTCAATGGGCATAAGTTGGAGCAAACTCTGGGTGATGGTGAAGGACAGGGAAGCCTGGGATGCTGCAGTCCGTGGGGTCACAAAGAGTCAGACACAACTTCGTGACTGAACAATAAAAACCATGATAAAATTAAATTTGCCTTATTCCCCAGTTATTCATATTGAAGAATAATGCATTTCCCTATCTCCATTCTACTTCTACTGCCTCTTCCCTCCATCCAGTTGACAATCACTGCATGTAAAGAGAAATGCTACTGATACAAGACCATACTGTACTTACAAAGGTAAAAAGGCAGGAAAACAGTTGAGAACCATTCTATATACTCTAAATTCAAAGTAGATTACTTCACCAGAGAAGTTACCTAATTGTTTTTCTTAGTATATCGTCACAAATAACCAAAGTTTCTTTGCTGGTTTTACTTTTTGCCTTAGGACTTTCTAAATGGGTTCGACAGTTGATTCAGCACCATTCAACCTTTGAGAGTGCACTGGAATCCTTGGCTGAATTTTCCAAAAAGCACCAAAAGGTCATTGCTGTATCCAAAGAAGACAGAAAATCTATACGGGACAGTGAGCCTACACTTGGAGTGGCTTGTTCGAAGGATAGTACCTATTTTCTAGAAGCAGCAAGCCATTTATCACCAGAATATGCTACTGAAGGTAAAGCAAAAATGTGTTTAAAACTACCATATCCTAAAATGATAAATGAAAGTCCATCTTTACCAAGAGGCATCATCTCCAAAAAGGAGAAAAGTATGAAAAGTTCTACCCATTTACATTTAGTAGAGAAGTCTCATTATATTCAGTGAAATGATATTTGTTATGCTACAGATTAATGTCCTTAAATATGTTGGTTTGTAATATAAGGTGTTATCATAAAATAATGAAATAGTATAGTGTATTGGAATGGGAACAAACTTTTGTCAGAGACCTATACATATTTTCTGGTTTTCCACTAAGAAGCTTTGACCCTCTGAGCAAGTCACTTAACATTTTGAGTCTTAATAGAAGAAGGAATATCTGCCAACCTGTCCCTCCAGGTTGGGTTGTATAGATCTAATAAGATGATAAATATCACAACATTGTCAAGAACTGTACAAATGGTAATTTTTTCTAAAGGTGATATTAAAAACTGACCTAATTTGCCTTACATTTGTTTAGAGATGTGAAAGTCATTTATTCTAAATGATAAAAAAATAATATTTTAAAATGTCAGAATATGCTAGATTAGAATATAATTTGAAAAATTAGAATATAATTTAAATATATTAGAGTATAATATATTAGAAGTTAGCAAATTATGGCCTATGGACCAAATTTTGCCTGCTCTCTGATTTTGTAAGTAAAATTTAATGGAATGCAGTCACAGTCAATCACTTACATATAGTATACAAGAGCAGAGTTAAGTAGTTGTATATATTACACTAGAACAGCATAATTGAGTAGTTGCAACAGATACTATATGACCCACAAAGCCTAAAATATTTATTGTCTGGCTTATTACAGAAAAAGTTTCCTAAACTGTGTTCTGTATCATTGGATATCATTTTAATTGTTATATTTAATATATAGTAGTTGTTTCATATATCAGTTTCTAAATATTTATTTTATAACGTATGCTTGTATCCTAACTAAATGTTATAGTGAGTTCTAGGCCATTATACTAGTTTCTAGTCCAGGTCTGATTACCAACCAATTTTATAACCTCAAGCAAATATCTTAGTCTTTGTGGTTGTCAGTTTCCTTTTTTTTGGGGGGGAGGGGGTTGTCAGCTACCTTAGGGAATTAATCTTGGTCAGTTTTTCTCAATCACTGGTTAGTGGATTTTTAAGGCATTTTTACAGCCTCTTTCCCCCTTTACTCAGCCTTCTTTCTTTTCCTTTTTACCCTTCCTTTTCTTGTTCACTTCTGAGATCCCTGGTGTAGAATTTGATAGTTTACCAGACAGCATTATAACTTGGGGTAGGAACCACTGGAGACCTAAGATTCCTTTCAGAGTTAACATGTTGTGCTTTACATTCTAAAATGGAAGTCCTGCTACTGCTTGTTATGGGCTCTGAATTATGCATCCTATACAGTTATTTCAGTATTTCTAACAAAAATCACTTTTAATGTAACAATTATGATGTTAGGAGCAGAAAGTTAACACTCTTACACTCTTGTATTTATAGATGATCCAGAATTATTAGAAGAGTCTGCCCAGGCAGTAGGAGCAGAAAGAATTGTGATTTCCAGATCCACAAGCCCCACCTTCAGCAAACAAATAGACCGAGTTAGCTGGTCTGGGAGAAATGTGGGGGGACAGTGTCTTACTGGTAAAATTCTGACTGGAACACCTATGGTTAGGTCATCAGAGGACTGTGCCTCTACTTCTTCCACTTTCAAAACAGAAAAGAAATGTGAAACAGTTTTGCCAGTCACTGATAAATATGAGTCCTCATATCTGACAGTAGATACGTCATTTGGAGCATGCCCTCAGTCAGAAACCATTGTTCCATCTACAAACGTCGATGCTACTAATCTGAATTCAGAAGATCCAGCAATTCATTTGTCTGTAGTAAGTGAAGAAGCTGAACCTTCTGCTTCAAATACAGCTTCTGAAACAGAAGCAGAGGATGAATCTATCTATTTTACACCTGAACTTTATGATCCTGTAGATACAAATGAAGAGAAGAATGAACTAGCTGGAACTGAGAGAGACAGTAGATTGACTAATAGTTCAAACTGCATTTTAACCGAAGATCTTTTTGAAATTAAAACTACAAAAGGAGTGGATTCAGTCAGAGAAATGGAAGCTGAGGACTGCACAGACACAAAGTTGAAAAGACTCATGCCTATTAAAGAAAGTAAAGTTGATGACCTTGGAAGTAATGTAAAAACAACTCATAAATGAATTGGAACTGGGAAAATACTCAGGAAATGGATATAAATTGTCTTCTTCCAAAAATAAAGATGTGTTCCTGGTGTTAGGTAATAATACTTAACTGTCAAGCTATAAAAACATACCATCATGCATATATTCAGCTATATTGTAAATTGGATAAGTAGCATGGTTTGGGGTTTTTTTTTTTTTTAGTTTGAGATATATTTTTCACTTTAATCCAAAGACTATATTATGTTTAAAAATACAAGTTTTACTACTCCCAAGTTTTAATAAATTGATTCTTAAAAAATATTTTCCTCCAAGAAGTCTTTCTCTGCTAAATGCTATATTGAATTAATCAATTTGGAAGATATGTAGTTTCCTAATGCACTTTTAAATTTCACATGAATATTTGTTTTTGTAGTCCTCTTCATCCATTTGTTTTCAGACTGATATGTAAAAATTAATAGCAATCTAATCCAGTCATCCGTGGATCATGTTTCTCTAGATTTCTCAGATCAGTCTGAGATTTTTTTTTTTTAGAAGTCACAGTCTTCTTGAAAAGTATATTCCTATATTAAATTTCCTACTTCTTAGTAATTAAGAATTAAGAAGAAAACTACTTGCATTTCTAATTGAAATTGTTTTTTGTTCATTAAACCTAAATCAAGCATGTTGTAAACAAATTTATATAAAATCATAAGATGCCAAATTAAAGACTCCAGATTTTCAATTCTGATTTAGTTTCATCACCATTGTGGAAAAAAGTGATCTTTTCTAGCTGAAAGGTTTCAATTATGCAGCCAAGATAGGAAACTTCAAATATAAACTTAATAAGTAAACCCAAACATGTAACAGTAGCTGAAAAATGTTCTGTGATATCTCAGTAAGCCTTTCTGTAAATTTTGACTCTGGTTTTATGAATGAAGCTGTACTTCTTATTAAAAATGGTTATAAAAGCTCTTCTCTGATATCATTCCAAAAATACATTCACTGATCTTTTCCAAGAGACATCTGTTATTCAGTAGACATTTAGGCTTCTTGTGAGTGATTTGAATTGAAATTTTATGAGTTGTTCAAGTTGTGGATATGTTTCATTATTTTCAAGTCAAAATTCTCTGAAGTCAGGTATCTTTTTATTTGGGATGATAATTTATTATACATGAATATGTTTACTTTCATTTCAGTGGCATTTAGATTGAATACAGCTTAATTGTTTCTATAGCATTGGATGTTACAACTCTAAGCATAATTCAAAGAAATTTATTTATTTTTATTTTTTTAATTTATTTATTTATTTTTAATTTTTACTTTACAATTCTGTATTGGTTTTGGCATAGATTGACATGAATCCACCACAGGTGTACATGCGTTCCAATTTAAATGGGTAATTTACCAGTTAAAGACTGTATCTGTAGATTGGGGTATATTCAGTGCCATCTAGTATTAGATCTTTTTCTTAGATGATTAGTAAAAAGTTTCAAACACTGGATTAGAAGGTAATTTCTAAATTGTTTTGAAAGGGTGAAATCATTTGTCCTCTTTGGCATAGTTTTTAATTCACATATAAAGGGTAGTGTGATAATAGGAAAATACCAGGTGGAAGGCAAGAGACTTGGGCTCTGTTCTTGGCTCTGCCACTAAAATTTGCTAAGTCATGCCTTTTGGGGAATTAGTTTCATCTGTGAAATGTGTAGTTTGATACTATAAAATCATGCAAATCCCTTTCAACCTTAAAAATCCATAATTTAAAGGAATATGTGTTGATATTTTATTCTGAATTTTTATTTGCTTTTGTTGCAAAATGCTTAAAGCAAATCATTTGTATAAAAATAACATGAATAATTGTTTGAATATGTGCATAATAACTTAGGAAGAAAAATATTTTAACATTGCTGCAATTAAAATATTCATGAATGCTTAAAATTGTCTTTAGAAGAATTGGTAAACTACTGGAGAAGAACCAAGTACAGTATTTTTTAGTCATATCTTAGTGTGATTATCCAAAGGAAAGAAGATGAAGGTAATATTAGTCACTCAGTCGTGTCTGACTCTTTGCGACCCCATGGCCTGTGGCCCACCAGGCTCCTCTGCCCATGGAATTCTCCAGGCAAAAACACTGGAGTGGGTAGCCATTCCCTTCTCCAGGGAATCTTCCCAACCCAGAGATCAAACCCAGGTCACCTGCATTGCAGGCAGATTCTTTACCATCTGAGCCACCATTGTTCTTATCCAACTCAATCTCAAATACCATCCCTTTCCCTAGATATAATTTATTCTTGCCAAAATCTAATTTTCTCCAAGGCTAAAAATTTCAGTTACTGAGAATGCACATAGAGATGTGGCACAAGCTTATAGTAATCCCAAGTGGTGTTACAAAAATTTTGTACAATGATTTCATGGTAGAAACAGGTACATAGTCTCCTCAGATCACAGCTTTGACCAAGATGGTTTTGCAAGAAGTAAAGTACTAGGCCTTTATAAACAGTAGAAGTAGAACATTTTCATTAGTGATAAAATACTTTTTAAAGAGATGTTTTAGAAAGTTCAAGTTAAAACATATAAAAGCATTTAAAAGAGTATCTGACTTATGGCAAACCCTCAGTTATTACTTGGTAAATCAATCATATATGTGGAGCACACTCTTGCTTTATATGGAGTCTTCCCTAATGATGACAGATAGATTAGATAGATAGATAGGTGATAAACTGACAATAGAGACTCATTGTATAGTAGTTCAGTTCTGTCGCTCAGTTTTGTCCAGCTCTGCAACCCCAAGGCCTGCAGCATAGGCCTCCCTGTCTATCACCAACTCAAGTTCATCAAGTCGGTGATGCCATCCAACCATCTCATCTTCTGTCGTTCCCTTCTCTTCCTGCCTTCAATCTTTCCCAGCATCAGGGTCTTTTCCAGTGAATCAGTTCTTCGCATCAGGCTGCCAAAATATTGGCCACCGATGAATATTCAGGACTGATTTCCTTTAAAATTGACTGGTTGGATCTTACAGTCCAAGGGACTCTCAAGAGTCTTCTCCAGCACCACAGTTCAAAAGCATCAACTCTTCGGTGCTCAGCTTTCTTATGGTCCAATTCTCACATCCATACATAACTACTGGAAAAACCATAGCTTTGACTAGACGGATCTTTATATAGTAATAAGGAGAAGTCATTTGGCTAGTTTATTTTTTAAAGCTTTTGAGATATTTAAGACAGAAGTTTTTTCATCGTGTAATTTGCCTTACCCATTCAATCCAAATTAAATAATTATCTAATAATTTATTTAAAGACTAAAAATACATAGAGCATAGAGGCCACGAATCAGCAAAACAACTAGTTGGAGAAAAGGCTTGATTCATGGAAGAAATGTACATTGTAAAGAGCAGATGTGTCATGACTTAATACTTACATGAATTATTTTAAAAGTCTCTCAGTCGTGTCTGACTCTGCGATCCCATGGACTGTAGCATACCAGGCTCTTCTGTCCATGGGATTTTCCAGGCAAGGGTACTGGAGTGGGTTGCCATTTCCTCTCCAGAGGATCACCCCAACCCAGGGATCGAACCCAGGTCTCCCACATTGCAGGCAGACGCTTTACCATCTGAGCCACCAGGGAAACCTGAATAATTGTGTTAGAAATTAATGATAATTCTTTATGCAACTACTGTGCATTTAATTATTACGTGGTTTTTAATTTGATACTGTTTCCAAGTTCACATAAGACTTTGTGCTTTATTCTTTCTTGTCTTTCTATTTAAGGCATTAATTTTTTGAAGGCTTTTCCGTGTTATGTCTCTACAGTATGACCTTGTGCTACATTCCTATAGTTAAACACATTCAGGCTACTTAATTCTTTGGAATTGCTTATAAAATTTCATGAAATCAAAATGCCTATTGTAAAATCACTTGAAAGATTGGTTATTGTCATTTAATCTCTGATGACATTTTTTGGATAGTTGCTTACTACACAGTCCTTGCTCGTGATCTGTTTAGCCTCAGATTTATCAGCGTGCTACACAAGATTTTAGTTTAATCTTTATGAATTTGTGGTAGATTCTTGTCTATTTCCATAGACAATTGCAGTCAATTTTTTGTAAATAGAAAGGCAGTATTAAAACTGAACTTTTTCATAATAAAAAATAAATTTAAGACCACATCAGACAGTGAATGTCTAAGAAAGCTAAAACTAATATAAAGTAGCTATGTAGCAATTAAACATAAAGACATCACTTCAGGAAATGGAAATTTAAATAGATGACCTAGGCTTATGATTTTCTAGCCTTAAATGATTTTTATGTCTCCTAAAAAAAAAAAGCATTTTGTTTCTTAAGGTTTCATTTGATAGACCATTAGCTGCCTGGCTTCCTGTACTCTACAATGGGGCCTTGTTACAATATCCATGTGATCTGAGCCAGTGGATCACCTTATTGGTGAAACCATCTTATAATGAAGTGCTTTCAGTAACTAAACTCCTGGACAAGATCCAAAACAACCCATCTTATACCAAATTCCATTCTGTAATAAACAAGTTTCAACATATTGCAAGGAAAATAAAAATTATATGAAACTTACTATTCCCGTAAATTTAACCTTTGAAAATCTAACCTTGGTAAATTCTGATTAAAAGGAATATTTGTTAACAAGGCACAAAGAGGTAGATATTTAGTACACTTTAAAATAAAGCAACTTTTATGATTTTGATTCTCTTGTGCTTGTCCCAAAAATGTCCTCATTTTACATTAAATTATTTTATGTCAGTATTTACAAAGATAAATTTAAAATGTTTTCTTTGTCTCCTTGCTATTACAAAGCACTAATTGTACAAGTGCCATGTCATTTATGTAAACTAAGTTAGATGCCATCATCCTTTATATATGATACATATGTAGTTGAAAAGATTTAGAGATATATTAAATACTGATTGTTATTATTTTGGATCAAGTATTGTCTTGGTACATTTTCCCTTTTTTTCAGACTTTTCAGACTCCCTTTTTTTCGGTGTTATGATATTCCTATTTAAATACTAACTGTTCTTCAAACATTGATCTCTTTTATTGTATCTGTTGTAAAAGGACCCAAGTAATCCACCTTACCACTCAGGATTTTATTGCTTGTGAAGTTGAATTATTACCTAAAGCAGAAGGCAGTAGGAAATATAAAAAAATACTTCGTGCCGTCCTTAGTATGTCCTGGGCTGTGCTCAGTCGCTCAGTCATGTCCGACTCTTTGCGACCCTGTGGACTGTAGCCCACCAGGCTGCTCTGTCCAGGGGGTTTCTCCAAGCAAGAATACTGGAGAGAGTTGCCATGCTCTTCTCCAGGGGATCTTCCCAACCCAGTTATCGAACCCAGGTCTCCCACATTGCAGGCGGTTTCTTTACCATCTGAGCTACCAAGGAAGCCCCATCCTTAGTATGGGCTTACCTAAATACAGTAAGGTAGATTGATGTATTAATATTCCTCTATTTCAGTCTTTAAAGTTGATCGGCATTATACATGGGTGTTACCATTAGACATGGAAACATATTCCAGTTTCATATGATGACTTTGAGCAAAAGTTATTTACCTTCTCTGAACTTTTGTATTTTTACCTTTAAATGTTAATAATTTCATTAAAAATATAGATCAAACATTATGAGTATCAGATACATAAAAGCTTTTTTTTTTTTTTAACATCAGACAAGGAGAAAGGTAACAATTTGGAGTCAAAAGTATGAGTTTGAGTTTTGGCCCTACTGAGTGGCCTTGGTCCTATAATTTTAACTCATAAACCCTCAGTTTTATTTTCTGGGAGTGAAAAAAGTGAGTAATATCTACCTAAGAAAAGTATTGTGATTAAATGAGATGATATGCAATATGTGAAAGTACTTTATAAATTTTGAACCACTGTCCAAGTAGTAGTTGTTAGGAAACCTCAACAATAGTATAACTGTTACCTCAGTATCCTAAAACTGCACTTTCAAAAGGACTAGTAAACCTGTTAGAATTTGGTCCAAGTGCTGAAAGGCTCAATTGAGCTTTGTTAAAGATTCTATGTGGTTATTCTTTCACTAGCAAGACTTAAGTATTGTGAAAATGTATTTTCTATTTTTTCCATTTCATTTTTATATCTTAAAATATATGCATGTTTCAGTTTAAAAAAAGTCATCAATAGAACACTGAATGTAAGTTGCACTGAGGATGTTCTATGTAAGATCCACAGGGGGGAGTTTTGTTGGGGGGAGGAGGTGGTCTGTTGTTTACTGCTAAACTCCCAACATTATATTCACTGACTAAATTAATTGATAGACTCTATTAATTGTGTATTTCTATTAAGACTTTATATATGCTACTTGGCTCTCATAAATGCTCATTTCATTTGACTAATTTCTAGACTCTAGTGACCCTTCTCTTTCCAAATTTGTTATTCTCATTGCCCTAACAGCATTAAATCCCTCATACTTCTTCCAGTCCTTTAGTTGTGGGCCAGAGATTGTCTTTCTCTTTCTTTTTTTTCTGAAGTGTGTGGTTTCACCCATTTTAAGCTACAAAGAATGTTGGATCTTTGTACATTCTGTTTGAGATGTCCATAAACAGCACTGTCCTTCACAATTGGATTCTAAAATAGGAATTGAATTTCATGTTACCTAATTGATTAGCCAAAGTGACAGCTATGTTGTAAGCCTTTTAAGCCCATTGTCACCCTGGGACAAAGTTAGTTTTTCCTGCCTTTGTCCCAGTGTAATATTTATTGTATGGTATTGCAATTGCTGAGAAGTCTGTCTCTCTGGCCCATTGTGACCCCTGAGGATCCAGACACTTTTCATCCTACCTGGCATTTAATCATTCATCTACTTACTCCCCTAACACATTTTGAGACCTTACTTTGTATTAAGAGCTATGCTAATACTCTGGGGATACCAGTGTTAAGTATGATAAGGATATATCGGCTAGGGATTCACAACCTAATTTACATGTCAGGAAACACTCGTGCTACAGTGTGATAAGAGCTGTAGCACAGGCAAAGCAGTGTTTGTTGAGTATATGCATACGGTAATGCACAGTTGGGATTATAGAGGATCTGTAAGTTAACAGCATCATCTGTTTAACACAGGAAACATCTTGACAGTTTTAAAAATATCTTAATGGAAAAATGCTTACAATTTTAAAATATATTCTCGAGGAATTGCAGAATATGCTTCATTTCCTGAAGTTCCCATATTCAGATCTCTTAGCCTCCCTACTCTGGATTATGGAATGTTAACTTACCCAGAGGGAACAAAGCAAGAACATAACCAATACATCTGCAGTGCCTTGGAGTATAGCAGGCAGTGTAGTGTGTCAGAGAGCTTTCAGACCTGGTAGCTCATTTGGTTCTCAGAATCCCCTGCCAAAGTCAGCAACACGGTGGTGTTATCCTTCTTATAAAGGAGGAAAATAAAACATTGCAGTGAGACTACAATCAAGGTCATGGTGTACTTTTCCACTCTCGTATTTCTGTGCTTTTGTATAAATTTTAGTCCACCTTTGTTTTCCAGACCCTCTCTATGATAGTTATAGTCTTGAAATTCTGAAAGCAAGGCTCACAATTTTATTTTTTATCCGAAGGGGGTACTTTCCAGAATGTTTTTACAGCATTTTTACAATATTAAATGAAGATGCATTAACATTAAGGAGTATTAGCTTTTTGAATACAGAAACCATCCTGGAGCATAGTATACTGCTTGACACATAGTAGGTGCCTAGTAAATATCTTTTAATGAAAAGAGGGGGGGGAAATGAAATCTCAAAACAACTCAAAAAGCTGAGCGTTACCTAAGGTAACATAGCTAACTAATGACATTGGAGTCAGAACTAGAGCCAAAGTGTCGTAACTTTCTATTCCAGTTTCCTAACACCTTTCCAGCACCTAATACCGAAACCTCAGCTTCTGACTTCCACTCCTGTGATTTCACCTCCATTTCATCTCCTCACTTCCACTGACTAAGCCCTACTCCAGTCCCCCTCCTACACCTACTTCCTCAGTCTTCTCCTAGCTTATCAGCCTCCTTCGGTCTTTCCTTCCTCGCTTCCAAGTTTGGACTTCAGTCAGTCACTGGGACTAGTCTCCCACCAGCATCCTGAACTTCTGTCCACCTTTGTAATTCTATTCCAGTCCTGCAAAATCCTCAAACCTAGTTTAATATCAGTTTGTCTTTGCTGTTACTGCACTGGAAAGTTGAGCACTGCTGAAATTTATGTAGAAGAGTGGATTGGTGCCACTACAGAGTTACGGCTTCCAGCCTTGATTAGATTCTCAGCACTGCTTTTCAGCTCATGTATTTTCCTAGGCTATTAATAGTTCCCCTCTCCCCTTATCCACCAATAACTGGACTAGACTGACATGTTGCTTCTTTTCCCAGCCAAGTTCCCTTTCCCAGTTCTGTGCTTTCTCTGGATAATCGTATTCTCTTTTGAACTATACGCTAGATGATTCCTGACAC
Source organism: Oryx dammah (assembly GCF_014754425.2). Lineage (NCBI taxonomy): Eukaryota > Metazoa > Chordata > Mammalia > Artiodactyla > Bovidae > Oryx > Oryx dammah. The sequence continues at coordinate 50,701,269 of NW_024070192.1, read as the reverse complement.
ATCAACCAGCTGACTGCTCCACATCCTGGATATCCCATAGCATCTCAGCTTCGATTTGTGTAAAACAATTCTTTTCTGAGACCTGCTCTTCCTGTTTCAAATGGCAGCCCCCGCCCCCCTGCCGCATCTATCTAGCTCTCCAAATATGAAACCACTACTCAAGTCATCCAAATTGTTGGGTTGAGCAAAGTTGATCACTTTCCATCTTCACAGTGATTGCATTAATTCAGACCCTCAGAGTCTTTTCTAGACTAGCATTAATAGTTCTCCCTCCAGTTCCACTGGTGCTTCTCCAGAAGTACCCCCTTCTGCTTTGTTGCCATTTAGCTAGTCTAAAAAGCAAATCCTTTCACTCACCTGTTTAAAATCCTGTCATATACACGATCAGGTCAAAACTCTACATGAAGACACCAGATTTTTTTTCATTCTACTGAAGTGTAGTTGATTTACAATGTCATGTTAGTTTCAGGTGTACGCCATAGTGATTCAGTCATATTTTTTCCCTTATAGATTATTACAAAATACTGAGTACAGTTCCCTGTGCTAGACAATAGGTCATTGTTGGCTATCTGTTTTATATATAATAGTGTTATTTTATATATAGTAATGTGTATGTGTTCATCCAAGCCTCCTAGTTTATCTACCCATGTTTTTCCCCTTTGGTAACCATAAGTTTGTTTTCCAAGACATCTCAGACTTTCTTGTGATCTGGTCTTTGCCAGCGTCTCAACCTCCTCTCTTGCCGCCCTGTGCTAACTTTATACTGAAGAATAGTATTTAAAACAAACCATGCCGTTTCACATCCGCTGCCCGCTGCCCGCTGCCCATGCTGGTGCTCTTCCACTTTACGGGACAAACTCCTACTCATCTTGAGAAGTTCAGCAAAGGCGTTAGTCCTCTGAAAACTTACCCTGTCCTCCCAACTGCGCTAAGTATACTTCATCTAATTTTCTTTCTGCCCCTCTACAGTGCATAACTTCAGCATATTAACTGTATTTTCTGCATTGCTTATTTTTGCTTCTGTCTTTTGTGCCAGACTTATGTTTGTACAGATTAAGACCGTGCTTGTCTTTGCACTGTTGCAGGTGGTACATGCTTTAAAATAGGAAGTTCCTGATTTATGGCACTGTTTAGTTCCATAAACTGAGCTGAACCGTGTTATCCTGAGACTGGCGACTTTAGTTAGGTATTGCTTTTATTTGTTTATTATACTTTTGCTACTGTTTTAGTATTTTAGATAGACCAGAAATTTAGAAATCATCTCCTTCCCTTGTGTTAAACAAGAGGTAACTGAGGCCCAGAGAGATTTAGTACCTAAACCAAGGTCACTGATAGCAACACCCCACACTGTTTTTAGTGTAGTTTAGTTCGTATTAACTTAGCCTCTTTCTCAAGGCACTCTATGAGAAAGGTACAATTTTAGATTACTAAAAATTTAAAAATTAAGATACTAATTATGAATCCATTCAGTCACATTCTTTGGACTTCATCTAACTATAGAGTTTTTATGAGAAGCAGCGTATCTTGGTGATAATAGGCTTTAATGATAATATACTTGTTTTACTGTTACACTGTGTGCAATAATTCTCCATTGAGTTGTCTTCTGCTTGACTAACATATGTACACAAACATGCCTTAATAAATTACTGCATCCAATAGTCTGTAGTTTTTGGAAACCAGCATCAGTGTTAGTGTGCTATGCCTTTCCTAAATATTTTTCACCTTTTTCTTTTCTCAGGAATTTTTTTGAAATGCTCTTTCAAAGAATACTGTGCTGATAAATATCCAAATAATCTTTCTGAACGTTAAATTGTACAAAATCCTTTTGCCATTGTTTAACTGAGTTGAATACAGATGAGAAGAAAAAAAATTTATTTTATGCCACTCATGACATTGCTGCCCGTAAACATTTAAAAGCCACTTAAATGGTTTATCAGACTTAAGTAGACAATGAAGGTAAACTGACTGTATTGCTTCCAGGTCTTTTTCTAAAGTCTTCAAGTGTAAATGAGGCACTTTTTTTTTTTCATTTTCATGTGACTTCTGAAACAAAAAGCAGTTTCCACTGTCTCAAGAATTGCGAAGGGAGAAGAAATAGAATCTCAAACTCTGTTCAAAACAAAAATGTATAAATAAGAAATACCACTTTGGGACAGAGGAGGCATTGATCTATCTGTGTCTAATAATGACTCCCTCCACCCAAATATTCCCAAGGCATAAAAATCCAGATCTCATGCATGCTTTGACAGGCTTGACTTGGGAAAAGGATGGGCAATAACTCATGGAAACAACCTTCAGGATAAAAGGGACTCAGTTCCACAGCTCTTCCTGAAAACAATGGGATGGATGCTTATTAAATACAAACAAATGACACATAAACCCAAGTCCCTTTTCTTTTGCATAAATAAGTCTCAGGTTGCCTACTGCCCTTTTACAATTTCCCAGCCACTTGCAAAACTGTTCGTCATATTCATTTTTTTTCCCCTGCCTATACCTGTTTTTAATGTTAGATAGAAGGGACTAGGCCACACATTATGATTTATCCCAGGCCCTGCACTCAACCAGAAATAATCCTAAACTCCGCTCATTGCTCAAAGCAGTATGGCCAAGGAGAAACATACCACTTTTATTCCAAAATACTGACTTAAAATAACCAAGCATCTATTATTTATCCATTTTCAACATCAGTGGATTCATCTAAACTCTCTTTTCTACCCATTTAAAAACTGAGAGTCTTAAGTTCTATGATATCAGTTCATTCAATACTTTAGCATAAAAGACACTTAAAACTATGACTTGGGATTTTCCCTGGTGCTTCTCCCTCAGAGGTGGACCATTCATGACAAGTCTGAATGTTTACTTTGGTTACAAATGTCTGCAGAAACATATGGTCAGATCATATGGTTCTAATAATGTTCCCTTTAGTACTTTGCAGCTTTGACCAATTTCAATATTTTTTCTGGAATTGGAAATTCTTTCTTGTGGGAATGTACTCATTTATCAAAAAATGAATATGTGGTTGTTAAGAACTTTTGGGCTTAGTGCAATATGGAAGACTGTAAGAAGTTTTTTTGAGAACTACAACTCTGCACAGATTCATAGTCTTTATTATTACACAGATCCTTCCCATTTCATCTGTATACCTTTGAGCTTGAAGTGAAAGGCTATGTTGTTAATTTTTTTTTTAACTACTTCATGCAATGTCTCCTCATTCTGAGTTTCCATTCCTGCTTTTTCAGTAACTTCCAGGCACAAATACAATTCATTCCCAAAAGAGGTTGGGAGGGTGGAGTGTGTAGTAGACGTTCTTGATCTATTATCTTCTCTCTGATGTTATTGAACACCTCTGTGGCAGAGGACCATTAATTCCTACCAAAGATAGCAAGTGCTCTTTGAATCCCTAGAGCTCTCACTTTCTTCATGAAAATCTGGAGTTTTACTCACTTCATTAAAAGGCCAGTCCAACATAAAGATTGTCTTTACATATTAGAGATTTGTTTGGTGGATTATTCAATTGGACAATATGGAGAAACTTTCTGTCCTAAAAGCAGATATATAATGATGATACCTATTATTGTTATGAATGTGTACTGTAAAAGGAAGAATGTTGCTCCCACAGACATATTCCAGGGTATAAGTTTGGACAGAATTACTTTAGTTTTTCTAATTGCTGAGGAACTATTTGCTTTTAAAGTAGTATTCTTTTTAAACAATCTTCTCTTAGATTATGAATCTTCACGTATTTTCTATTACAGCTTCTATTATGAGAAAGATTACATTCTCATATTTTTATGTGATAATCAAATTTCTGTTTTAAAACTAACTGGTGTTAAAATTTTTAAGGGTACCATTCCACATTTAATTAATATAAGCAAGTTTTTCTTACTGTAGAATACAGAAATTTGTTCATAGTGTTCTCAATTATACATGGTTTTATTTGAAAACAAGGAATTACATTTTTCTCTTGAAAAACAGTTTTGATTCTTAGGAGGGCACTAAGGAAAATGGACTGGAGCATGAATTTTGGATTTGGACATTTTAAATCCCAGCCTACTGTTTTTAAATTCTAATTCATACTCCCTGAAACCCAGTTTCCTAATCCAGAAAATGAGGACAATAATACATACTTCAGTGTTGCTGTGAGAGTAAACTTATTTGAATTTACACAATAGACATTAGCAAATGTCAGCTATGGCTTTTTTAAAGCTTATTTTCTATACTTGTCTATGTTAGACTAAAGATTATGGTTAAAATTTTCCCTTTTTAAAATAAATATGTTAAACTAATGGTTTTCAAAAACATTATCCAGTTTTAATGTACAGTTCACTTTCTATTAGACCTTTATAAGTGAAATTGAGATGTTGAATCTGGTAGTTCAGAGTTTATGAAAGGCCTTTTAAAATTTTTTGTATGCATGGAGAAAGGTTTATCTTTAAATGCCATCTGGAATATGAAAGAATGTTCTTTAACCAGCTACTTACAGTGTAGAAATTGTATCAACCAGTCTCTATTCCCATGTCCTTTAATTGGTGCTGAAATAAGTGACCCTAGAAACCTTGCTGAATCAAGGGTAAGTTTACATTTGTTCTTGAAATTTAATATGGAGCTACTTATACATAACTATACTGTGTGCTGAGGACGACTGTAATTAATAATGCTCATTCTCTCTTAATTAAAAAATGCAAAGTATGATGTGCTATTAAAGATGAACTATTCCTAGCACAACTTAGCATTTGGCATTATACCATAAGTATTAAAGCTAAAACTAAAAAGTCTTCTAGTCTGGCAGCATAGAAAAATGAGACACATTGTGCTTTCACATCGCAGTGAAATTCCACTTTAAAAGTTTGCATTGTTAAAGGAATTCTCTCTTATCTCTGCGTGTTTTTTAATCTATTCAGTTACACTTAATCAGACGATGCAAAGATTAGCCTTGTAAAATAGGGATTGGATTTCCAACTCAAGGTACACTACCAGTGCACATCCTAAAGCAAGCAGATTCAAAATTATAATAGTAATGTAAACAATTTGGTTATAGACTTTACAGTTCCATCAGAGGATGGAAGTGCTTTCACCAAATATATTCTTTGAATAAGACTATGTTCTTAAAGAACTACGAATAACATCACTTAAATAAAATGAAATCCCACGTAACCAGGTGTAGTATGATTTTTAAAGATATTTTCGTAGTGTAATATAGTAGGGCAGGTTAAAATGTGAACTCGGCAATGAGACTGGTTGGATATCAAATTCTACTTCTGCCTCTTTATTGGCTCTATGACCTAGAGCAAGTTGCTTATCTTATCTGTGCTTTATTTTTGTGCAAAACTGGGGAAATAATAATACCTAACTCATATGGTTGTTTTAAGGATTAAATGAGTTAATTCCTATAAACCACTTAGAATGTTGTCTGGAATGATGATACAAGAGCTCATGCCACAATAATCATAAATATAATAATGCTGTATTATTAATAATATTAATATTACTTTAGAAGTTTAGTTATTAAAAAGAACAGGATCATTCATTATCCTAGCATTAACAAAATTAGAGACTAGAACATTTACCATTTTAGTTTTTAAATTATCTGATGATAGCTAGGTATATGAACAATTTAAACTATCATATTTCTGTTTTTGCATCATGAAATGGTAACCTAGTCCCTTAGCAACAAGAAATGCTCCACTGCTGTGGATTTTATAAGGTGAGTTTCAATACACATTCAGAGGAAATACCATTTATAAGCATAGAGTTAATTGAATGCTCACAGGAAGAGCATAGTTAAGTATTATTCCTTGGTGGGCTGGTGAATTATGCCTTACAATTACTACTTTGCTGTGGGAAAAAAAACAGAGCTTGTCTTTCTTCCAAGGAAGGTAAAATTGGCAGTATGGGAACATTGAAAAGTTCTGGCAGGTTTATGTATTTTATTTGTTTTTAATTCACTCTTCCCAATTGGAAATATAATAAAGATTTTTCTAACAGGGTTTTGTTACATTGTCTTGTCTGATAAGTTTAGACAGGAGGGTAAACATGACCTTATTTCGGTTGGGACCACTGGGGATTATCTTTCAAATATGACTCTTTCTTGTATAGTTATGCCTCTATATCATATCTACCCGTATCATACAGTTTATTAGTGAGTTAGAAAATTGTATCATTTATCATGTGTTAACCAAACATTCCCATCACCTGTGTTAAGTTCAGTTCATTCGCTCAGTCATGTCCGACTCTTTGCAACCCCATGAATCGCAGCACACCAGGCCTACCTGTCCATCACCAACTCTTGGAGTTTACCCAAACTATGTCCATCGAGTCGGTGATGCCATCCAACCATCTCATCCTCTGTCGTCCCCTTCTCCTCCTGCCTCCAATCCCTCCCAGCATCAGTGTCTTTTCCAATGAGTCAACGCTTTGCATCAGGTGGACAAAGTATTGGAGTCTCAGCTTCAGCATCAGTCCTTCCAATGAACACCCAGGGCTGATCTCCTTCAGAATGGACTGGTTGGATCTCCTTGCAGTCCAAGGGACTCTCAAGAGTCTTCTCCAACACTACAGTTCAAAAGCATCAATTCTTCGATGCTCAGCTTTCTTCACAGTCGAACTCTCACATCCATACATGACCACTGGAAAAACCATAGCCTTGACTAGACGGACCTTTGTTGGCAAAGGTCTCTGCATTTTAATATGCTATCTAGGTTGGTCATAGCTCACCCATGTTACTGAGATGTAACATTTTATTCTGTTGTTTAATCTTACCTAATAGTAACACGGTAAATGAATTGATGCTTTTGAACTGTGGTGTTGGAGAAGACTCTTGAGAGTCCCTTGGACTGCAAGGAAATCCAATCAGTCCATTCTAAAGGAGATCAGTCCTGGGTGTTCATTGGAAGGACTGATGCTGAAGCTGAAACTCCAGTACTTCGTCCACCTGATCCGAAGCGTTGACTCATTGGAAAAGACCCTGATGCTGGGAGGGATTGGAGGCAGGAGAAGGGGACAACAGAGGATGAGATGGTTGGATGGCATCACCGACTCGATGAACATGAGTTTGAGTAAACCCCGGAAGTTGGTGATGGACAGGGAGGCCTGGAGTGCTGCGATTCATGGGGTCACAAAGAGTCAGACACGACTGAGCAAATGAACTGAGCTGAACTGAACACAGTAAAATTCAGATATTATTTTTTTGCTTGTTTTAATATAGTTATTCTTTTTAAGTATTGAAGATATTTGGAGATCTAAAATCTGAAATGACTACATGCAAATGAAAGACTAGTTCTGCTGTTTCTGGTTTTACTGAAGGTGGGTTTTATAGCTGTAGTTGGCATCTCACTGATGAAAATAAAATGTGCTCTAGAGATGCTAATATTTTTAACCCAGATATATCATATGTAACTTAATAGCTTATGGAAGATATATTTTAATTATCATGAAAGGTAACAAACTATTTTCTCTGATTTATTATTTTTAACATCTCCCTTTTTCCTTTTATCTTTAAAACACCCACTGAATATTAGTTTTGTAGAAAGTTCTGTAAATCTGTTTTTTCTTATTGACTTATTTCTCTCACTTATTCCTGTTTATAACCCTTCTCTTTTTGGCTTCTATTTATACTAAATTAGGACTTGAATACTAGTACTCCTTAAATGGGACTTCCCTGGTGATTCAGAAGGTAAAGAATCTGCCTGCAATGCAAGAGACATGAGTTCAGTCCGTGGGTTGGGAAGATCCCCTGGAGAAGGGAATGGCAACCCACTCCAATATTCTTCCCTGGGAAATCCCATGGACAGAGGAGCCTGGCGGGCTACAGCCTATGTGATTGCAAAGAGTCAAATGTGACTGAGCCACTAACACTTGCACTTTCACTTAAAATAAATGTATATAACATGTCAATTGATTAGAAGATGTAAAATGTTAATTATTCCCAAACTGATAGACAGGTTTAATGAAATTCCTGTCAGAATCCCAGCAAGAATTTTGCAGATATAGACAAAGTTTTTAAAATGTGTATGAAAAGGCAAAGGCACTGGAATAGCTAAAACAATTTTGAAAGAGAATAAAGTAGAAGTCTACTTGATTTCAAGACTTGGTATATACCCACAGTAATCAAGGCTGTGTGACAGCCTTGACATATATACACTCAGTTCAGTTCAGTCGCTCAGTCGTGTCTGACTCTTTGTGACCCCATGAATCGCAGCACACCAGGCCTCCCTGTCCATCACCATCTCCTGGAGTTCACGCAGACTCACGTCCATTGAGTCAGTGATGCCATCCAGCCATCTCCTCTGCCGTCCACTTCTCCTCCTGCCCCCAATCCCTCCCAGCATCACAGTCTTTTCCAATGAGTCAACTCTTCGCACAAGGTGGCCAGAGTACTGGAGTTTCAGCTTTAGCATCATTCCTTCCAAAGAAATCCCAGGGTTGATCTCCTTCAGAATGGACTGGTTGGATCTCCTTGCAGTCCAAGGGACTCTCAAGAATCTTCTCCAACACCACAGTTCAGAAGCATCAATTCTTCGGTGCTCAGCCTTCTTCACAGTCCAACTCTCACATCCATACATGACCACTGGAAAAACCGTAGCCTTGACTGGAAGGACCTTAGTTGGCAAAGTAATGTCTCTGTTTTTGAATATGCTATCTAGTTGGTCATAACTTTCCTTCCAAGGAGTAAGCGTCTTTTAATTTCATGGCTGCAGTCACCATCTGCAGTGATTTTGGAGCCCCCAAAAATAAAGTCTGACACTGTTTCCACTGTTTCCCCATCTATTTCCCATGAAGTGATGGGACCAGAGGCCATGATCATTTTCTGAATGTCGAGCTTTAAGCCAACTTTTTCACTCTCCTCTTTCACTTTCATCAAGAGGCTTTTTAGTTCCTCTTCACTTTCTGCCATAAGGGTGGTGTCATCTGCATATCTAAGGTTATTGATATTTCTCCTGGCAATCTTGATTCCAGCTTGTGTTTCTTCCAGTCCAGCGTTTGTCATGATGTACTCTGCATATAAGTTAAATAAGCAGGGTGACAATATACAGACTTGATGTACTCCTTTTCCTATTTGAAACCAGTCTGTTGTTTCATGTCCAGTTCTAACTGTTGATTCCTGACCTGCATACAGATTTCTCAAGAGGCAGGTCAGGTGGTCTGGTATTCCCATCCCTTTCAGAATTTTCCACAGTTTATTGTGATCCACACAGTCAAAGGCTTTGGCATAGTCAATAAAGCAGAAATAGATGTTTTTCTGGAACTCTTGCTTTTTGCATGATCCAGCAGATGTTAGCAATTTGAACTCTGGTTCCTCTGCCTTTTCTAAAACCAGTTTGAACATCAGGGAGTTCACAGTTCACATATTGCTGAAGCCTGGCTTGGAGAATTTTGAGCATTACTTTACTAGCATGTGAGATGAGTGCAATTGTGCGGTAGTTTGAGCATTCTTTGGCATTGCCTTTCTTTGGGATTGGAATGAAAACTGACCTTTTCCAGTCCTGTGGCCACTGCTGAGTTTTCCAAATTTGTTGGCATATTGAGTGCAGCACTTTCACAGCATCATCTTTCAGGATTTGAAATAGCTCAACTGGAATTCCATCACCTCCACTAGCTTTATTCATAGTGATGCTTTCTAAAGCCCACTTGACTTCACATTCCAGGATGTCTGGCTCTAGGTGAGTGATCACACCATCGTGATTATCGGGGTCGTGAAGATCTTTTTTGTACAGTTCTTCCGTGTATTCTTGCCACCTCTTCTTAATATCGTCTGCTTCTGTCAGGTCCATACCATTTCTGTCCTTTATCGAGCCCATCTTTGCATGAAATGTTCCCTTGGTATCTCTAACTTTCTTGAAGAGATCTCTAGTCTTTCTCATTCTGTTCTTTTCCTCTATTTCGTTGCATTGATCGCTGAAGAAGGCTTTCTTATCTCTTCTTGCTATTCTTTGGAACTCTGCATTCAGATGCTTATATCTTTCCTTTTCTCCTTTGCTTTTCACCTCTCTTCTTTTCACAGCTATCTGTAAGGCCTCCCCAGACAGCCATTTTGCTTTTTTGCATTTCTTTTCCCTGGGGAAAAGATCCCTGTCTGATCCCTGTCTCCTGTACAATGTCACGAACCTCATTCCATAGTTCATCAGGCACTCTATCTATCAGATCTAGGCCCTTAAATCTATTTCTCACTTCCACTGTATAATCATAAGGGATTTGATTTAGGTCATACATGAATGGTCTAGTGGTTTTCCCTACTTTCTTCAATTTCAGTCTGAATTTGGTAATAAGGAGTTCATGATCTGAGCCACAGTCAGCTCCTGGTCTTGTTTTTGTTGACTGTATAGAGCTTCTCCATCTTTGGCTGCAAAGAATATTATCAATCTGATTTCGGTGTTGACCATCTGGTGATGTCCATGTGTAGAGTCTTCTCTGGTGTTGTTGTAAGAGGGTGTTTGCTATGACCAGTGCATTTTCTTGGCAAAACTCTATTAGTCTTTGCCCTGCTTCATTCCACATTCCAAGGCCAAATTTGCCTGTTACTCCAGGTGTTTCTTGACTTCCTACTTTTGCATTCCAGTCCCCTATAATGAAAAGGCCATCTTTTTTGGGTGTTAGTTCTAAAAGGTCTTGTAGGTCTTCATAGAACCGTTCAACTTCAGCTTCTTCAGCGTTACTGGTTGGGGCATAGACTTGAATTACTGTGATAGTGAATGGTTTGCCTTGGAAACGAACAGAGATCATTCTGTTGTTTTTGAGACTGCATCCAAGTACTGTATTTTGGACTCTTTTGTTAACCATGATGGCTACTCCATTTCTTCTAAGGGATTCCTGCCCGCAGTAGTAGATATAATGGTCATCTGAGTTAAATTCACCCACTCCAGTCCATTTTAGTTTGCTGATTCCTAGAATGTTGACGTTCACCCTTGCCATCTCCTGTTTGACCACTTCCAATTTGCCTTGATTCATGGACCTGACATTCCAGGTTCCTGTGCAATATTGCTCTTTACAGCATCAGACCTTGCTTCTATCATCAGTCACATCCACAGCTGAGTATCGTTTTTGCTTTGGCTCCATTCCTTCATTCTTTCTGGAGTTATTTCTCCACAGATCTCCAGTAGCGTGTTGGGCACCTACTGACCTGGGGAGTTCCTCTTTCAGTATCCTATCGTATTGCCTTTTCATACTGTTCATGGGGTTCTCAAGGCAAGAATACTGAAGTGGTTTGCCATTCCCTTCTCCAGTGGACCACATTCTGTCAGACCTCTCCACCATGACCCGCCCGTCTTGGGTTGCCCCACGGGCATGGCTTAGTTTCATTGAGTTAGACAAGGCTGTGGTCCTAGTGTGATTAGATTGACTAGTTTTCTGTGAGTATGGTTCAGTGTGTCTGCCCTCTGATGCCCTCTTGCAACACCTACCATCTTACTTGGGTTTCTCTTACTTAGGGCGAGCGGTATCTCTTCACGGCTGCTCCAGCAAAACGCAGCCACTGCTCCTTACTTTGGACAAAAGGTATCTCCTCACTGCCGCCCTTCCTGACCTTCAACGTGGGATAGCTCCTCTAGGCCCTCCTGCGCCCGCACAGCCACTGCTCCTTGGATGCGGGGTGGCTCCTCCCAGCTGCCCCTGACCTCGGATGCAGGGTAGCTCCTGTTGGCCGTTCCTGCGCCGTCGCAGCCTGGCACTCTCGGCCACTGCCCCTGACCTTGGACATGAGGTAACTCCTCTTGGCCACTGCCCTTTGGGCATGGGGTCCTCCCGGCTTCTTCCCTGACCTTGGATGTGGGGTAGCTCCTCTCGGCTGCTCTTAGTGCGCAGGTCTTAGCTGCCCGCGCTTAGTATATATACACTACCATGTCTAAAATAGTTAGCTAGTGGGAAGCTGCTGTATAAAATAGGGAGCCCATCTTGGTGTGCTATGATGATCTAGAGGGGTAGGATGTGGGGAGTGGGGGAGGAGGAGGAGGCTTAAGAGAGACAGATATATATATATATACACACACACACACACACACACACACACCAGACCACCTTACCTGCCTCCTGAGAAACCTGTTTGCAGGTCAAGAAGCGATAGTTAGAACTGGACATGGAACAACAAACTGGTTCAAAACTGGGAAAGGAGTATATCAAGGCTATATATTGTCACCCTGCTTATTTAACTTATATACAGAATACTTATATCATGTGAGATGCTGGGCTGGATGAAACTCAAGCTGGAATCAAGAATGCCAGGAGAAATATCAGTAACCTAAGATGCAGATGACACCACCCTAATGGCAGAAAGCGAAGAGGAACTAAAGAGTCTCTTGACGAAGGTGAAAGAAGAGAGTGAAAAACCTGACTTGAAATTCAACATTCAAAAAACTATGATCATGGCATCTAGTCCCATCACTTCATGGCAAATAGAAGAGGAAAAAGGGGAAACAGTGACAGATTTTTATTTTCTTGGGCTTCAATATCACTGCAGATGATGACTGCAGCCATGAAATTAAAAGACACTTGCTCTTTGGAAGGAAAGCTCTTACAAACTGACACAGTATATTAAAAAAACAGAGACATCACTTTGCTGACAAAGGTCTGTATAGTCAAAGCTATGGTTTTTCCCATAGTTATGTATGGATATGAGAGTTGGACTGTAAAGAAGGCTGAGTGCCAAAGAATTGATGCTTTTGAAATATGGTGCTACAGAGTCTCTTTGACAACAAGGAGAACATACCAGTCAATCCTACAGGAAATTAACCCTGAATATTCATTGGAAGGACTGATACTGAAGCTGAAGCTCCAATACTTTGGCCACCTGATGCAAAGAGCTGACTCATTGGAAAAGACCCTGATGCTGGGAAAGATTGCAGGCAGGAGGAGAAGCGGGAGACAGAGGATGAGATGGTTGGATGGCATGACCAACTCAATGGACATGAGTTTGAGCAAACTCTGGAGATAGTGAAGGACAGGGAAGCCTGGTGTGCTGCAGTCCACAGTGTTGCAAAGACTCAGACCTGACTGAGCAACTGAGCAACAACAGGAACAACGACATAGTTATGACTGACTCGCATTGTTGTGTGGCAGAAACCAAAACAAGATTGTAAAGCAATTATCTGCCAATCAAAACTAAATTAATTTTTCAAATGACTGTGGTATTTGTGGAGGAGTAGACATGTACATCAATGGAATGCCATAGAAAATCCACAAGTTGATCCATGCAAATATGCCCAATTAAGTTTTGACAAAGATGCAAAAAAAATTCAATGGAAGAAAGAATACCTTTTCAACAGATGGGGCCACTGCAGTTGCATATCCAAAAGGCAAAATAAAGAATGGATGGCATCACTGGCTCAGTGGATGTGAATCTGAGGAAACTCAGGGAGATAGTGATGAACAGAGAAGCCTGGTGTACTGCAGTTCATGGGGTCTCAAAGAGTCGGACACGACTGAGTGACTGAACAATAACAACAACAAGGCAAAATAAAACAGACTTTGACAGAAACCTCACACCTTACACAACATGTAGCTCAAAACTGATCAAGGATTTAAATGTAAAGTTACTAAACTTTTATGTATTTTTAAAATTAATCATTTCTTTATATTTGGCTGTAACAGGTCTGCTGTAACATTGCTGCATGCAGGGTTTCTCTAGTGGCGGTGCATGGGCTTCTCACTGCAGTGACTTCTCTTGTTGCACCGCGAATGCTCTGGGGCTCACAAGCTTCAGTAGTTGCATCACACAAGCTCATAGTAGCGGTGCCCAGGCTCTAGAGCAATGAATTCAGTGTTCAGTAGCACTGAATGGGCGGGCTCAATAGTTGTGGCCCATGGGCTTAATTGGCCTGTGGCACGTGGAACCTTAGTTCTCGGACCAAGCAACAAACTTATGTCCCCAGCATTAGCAGGCAGATTCTTAACCACTGGACCACCAGGGCAGTCCCTATTAAACTTTTAGAAAACAGTCATAGGACAAAAATCTTTGAGATTCAAAGCTAGGAAAAGAGTTTTTTAGACTTTACCCCCAAAGCATGATTCATAAAAGGAAAGAATAATCAAGTGGACTTAATTAAAAACTTTTGGTCTGCAAAACACGTTAGAATGAAAACTTAAGCTACAGAGTGGGAGAAAATATGTGAAACCACATTTCTGACCAAGGACTGTCAAATAGGTGAACCCTCAACACTAACCAGTAAAAAGAAACAATCCAGTTAGAAAATGAGCAAAAGACATGAGACATTTCACCAAGGAAGATGTAAAAATGGCAAAGAAGCACATGGAAAGACAGCTGACAGCATTCGCCATTAGAGAGAGGCGGAGGAAACCAAAATCTGATATCACTACACACCTAACAGAATGACTAAAAGTTTTAAGTTGTGACAATACCAAATGATGAGAATCCAAAGAAACCGCATCATTTAAACATTACTATGGTAGTATATGGAGAAGGCGATGGCACCCCACTCCAGTGCTTTTGCCTGGAAATATCCCATGGACAGAGGAGCCTGGTAGGCTGCAGTCCATGGGGTCGCGAAGAGTCAGACATGACTGAGCAACTTCACTTTCCCTTTTCACTTTCATGCATTGGAGAAGGAAATGGCAACCCACTCCAGTATTCTTGCCTGGAGAATCCCTGGGACGGGGGAGCCTGGTGGGCTGCCATCTATGGGGTCACACAGGGTCGGACACAACTGAAGCAACTTAGCAGCAGCAGCAGCAGCATGGTAGTATAAAATAGTACAACCATTCTCAAAAACAATTTGGAATTTTCTTTAAAAACCAAGAATGACAGCTTCCCTGGTGGCTCAGTGGTAAAGAGTCTACCTGCCAATGCAGGAGACACAGGTTTGATTCCTGATTCAGGAGGATCCCACATGCTGCGGAGCAGCTAAGCTTCACTGAGAAGCCTGTGCACCACAACTGTGCTTGTCACAACTAAAGGAAAGCCCAGGCAGCAACAAAGACCAAAAAATAAATAAAATTATATATAAAAAAACAACAAACCAAGAATGAACATTCACCAAAATAGACTACATTTATTAATGAAAGAGTAGAAATTATCCAATATCTGCTCTCAGACCACAATAGAATTAAAATAGAAGTAATAGTGCTTAGTCTCATCCAGCTCTTTCTGGCACCATGAACTGTAGCCCACCAGGCTCCCCTGTCTGTGGAATTTCCCAGGCAAGCATACCAGAGCGGGTTGCTTTCTTACTCTGGGGATCTTCCCTACCAAGGATTGAACCCGGGTCTCTTACATCTCCTGCACTAGCAGATGGGTTCTTTACTACATGCGACACCCGGGAGGCCCAGATATAACACAAAGATAACTGTAAAATCCTCAGGAACACGGAGATTAAGCAACATGCATCTAAATAACACAGGAGTCGAAGAAATCGTGAGAGAAATTTTAAAATATTTTCAACTAAATGAAAAAACATCAAACTTTGTGTGATACATTGAAATCAGTGCTTAGAAAAAATGTACCATTGAATGTATTTATTTAACAAAGATCTAAAATTTTAAATCTAAGTTTTGATCTTAGGAAAGTAGAGAAAAGGGCAGAAGAAAAATAATAATAGAGCAGAAATCAGTGAACTTAAAAATAGAAAATAAGTAGAAAAAGTCAATGAAACCGAAAGCTGCTTCTGTGAAAATAAAAATTATTAAGTCTCTAGCCAGACTAACTGAGAAAAAAGAGGACAAAAATTACTAGTATTCAAATGAAAGGGGAGACATCAGTACAGAACCTAAAACTTTAAAGAATAATAAAGAAATACTACAAACAATCTCTGACAGCCTAGATGAAATAGATCCCATTCCTTGAAAGACATAATCTGCCAAACCCACACAAGGAAATAAGCAATCTTAACAGGCCTTTATCTATTAAAGAAATTGAATCAATAAATAATAACCTTCCAAAACAGAATGTACCCAGCCCAAATGTGTTCACTGGTGAATTATACCAAACATTTAAGGAAGACATTATACTAACCCTTCACAATCTCTTTCAGAGGTAAAAGGCAGAAGGAATACTCATGAGGCCAGAATTACCTTAACACGAAAATCAGACACCAACACTCCTTTACAACATTGTACTGTAAGTCCTTACTAAGGCAATAAGATATAAAAGATACGTGGATTGGAAAGGGAGACACAAAGCTGTCTCTGTAGATCACATGGTAGTCTATGAAAAAATCTGAAAGAATCAACAAAAGATCCTCCAGGAAATAATAAGCCATTCATAGCACAGAGTCGGACACGAGTGAAGCGACTTAGCAGCAGCAGCAGCAACATGGTGGGATACAAAGTTAATCTAGAAAAGTCAAATGCCTTCCCTGTTACAAGCAATGAACAAGTAGAGTTTGATGTTAAAAGCACAATACCACTTACATTAACACCCCTCAAAGTGAAGTCCTAAGGTATAAACCTAAATATGTGTAGATCTATATGAGGAAAACTATAAAGCTAATGCAGGAAATCAGAGAAGAAATAGATATTCCATGATTGTAGTTAAGACGGCTTAACACAAGGGCATTTTTTCTCGAATTGATATATAGATTCAGCGCAGTCCCAATAAAAATCCCAGCCAATTATTTTCTGGATAGTGCCAACCTGATGCTAAAGTTTGTGGGAAGGGCTTCCTCTGAGGCAGCCATTGAAGAGCAGCAGCCGTGGCTCTGCTGTGGGCCTCATCAGGGGTCACAAGGGGACCACGAAGAAGCAAGCTGAGGCACCGCTGCTGCGGGGGCATGTCCCGAAGCACTGCAGTTTCATGGAAAATACAATTCAAGAGGCGTGCAGCTTCGCTTCTTATGAGCAGCAGGCCACGGACTGCTCAAGGCCTCCAAGGGCAAGCAGGCCCTCAAGTTCATCAGAAAAAGGCTGGGGATACACATCCATGCCAAGGGGAAGGGAGGCAGGCTGAGCAATGTCCTGGGAGTTATGAGGAAAGCAGCAGCCAGGAGCACTGAGCCTGTACGCCTCCGTACATAATGAAACCTTTAATATATATATTTATATAGTTTATTAGAAGAGTCCAAGGACCTGGAAAACCAACACAACATTGAAGAACAATATTATAGGACTGAGACTACCCAATTTCAAGACTTAACTGTAAAGTTATGGTAATCAGGACAGTGTGTTATTGATGAAATAACAGACAAATAGATCAATGTCACAGAATAAGAGCCTGGAAGTAGACCCCCATAAATATAGTCAACTGATACTGGATAGGGGAGCAAAGTCAGTACAATGGAGAAAAGGTAGTCTATTCAAGAAATGGCTCTGGAACAACTGGACAACCACATGTAAAAAATTTTTTTTCACAAGAAAACACACTTCACAAAAATTAACTCAAAATCAATCACAGACTTAAAACGCAAAGGTATAAAACTTCTAGGGATAGCACAGGAGAAAACCTAGATGACCTCAGGCATGACAATGACTTTTAGATACAATACCAAAGGCACAATTCATGAAAGAAATAATTGATATTCTAGACTTAACTAAAATGAAAATTTTCTGCTGTGTGAAAGACAATGTCAAAGAGAATGGGAAGAAAAGCCACAGCCTGGGAGAAAATACTGGCAAAAGACCCATCTGGTAAAGAACCATTATTCAAAACATATGAAGCCCTCTTAAAACTCAAGAAGAAAACAAACAACCCAGTGTAAAAATGGGGCAAAGACCTTAACAGATCCATCACCAAATATGATATACAGGCGACAAATAAGCACATGAAAAGATGGTCAACATCCTATATCATCAGGAAAATGCATATTTAAAGAGCACTGAGATAACCGCATACCTATTAAAATGGCCAAAATCAGGAATACTTACAACCCCAAGTGCTGATGAAGAGCGAGGAATTCATTCATTGCTGGTGGAATATAAAACTGTACAGCCACTTTGGAAGATAGTTTGACAGTCTGTTACAAAACTAAACATATTTTTACTGTACAATCCAGCGATTGCACTGCTTGGTATTTACTCAAAGAAGCTGAAAACTTACACATGAATGTTTATAGCAGCTTTATTCATAATTACCAAAACTTAGGAGCAACAAAGATGTCCTTCAATAGGTGAATGTACAAATAAATTGTGGTATATCTGGTCAATGGAATATTATTCAGCACTAAAAGGAAATTAACTATTAAGCCATTAAAAGACACTGAGGAACTTTAAGTACATATTACTAAGTGAAAGAAGTCAATCTGAAAAGGTTACTTACTGTGTGATTCCAACCATATGACGTTTTGGAAAAGGCAAAACTATGGAGACAATAAAAAGATCAGTAGCTGCCAGGGTTTGGGCATGGTTGGAAAGGATGACTAGGAAGACCACAGAGAAATTTTATGAAAATGACAGTATAGCATCATTGTTGTTCTTGTTTAGTCTCTACGTTGTGTCTGAATTTTGTGACCCCATCAACTCTAGCCCACCAGGGTCCTCTGTCCGTGAGATTTCCCAGGCAAGATTACTGGAGTAGATTGCCATTTCCTTCTCCAGGGGATCTTCCTGATCCAGGGATCAAACTCAGGTCTTCTTACACTGGCAGGTGCATTCTTTACTACCGAGCCACCAGGGAAACCTTTAGTATAAAAGGTACTATAAGGATGAATGTGGAAAAAGGGAAAGTGTTGCTCGGTCGTGTCTGACTCTTTGTGACCCTGTGGGATGTAACCCACCAGACTCCTCTGTTCATGGAATTCTCCAGGCAAGAATACTGGAGTGGGAAGCCTTTCCCTTTTCCAAGGGATCTTTCTGACCCAGGTATCAAGCCTGGGTCTCCTGCACTGCAGGCAGATTCTTTACCATCAGTAAAGAGTAATGGTAAACTATAATCATAAACTGTATAGATGGACACTGTGCTAAGTCTCTTCGATTGTGTTTGCAACCCTATGGGCCACAGCTCGCCAGGCTCCTCTGTCCATGGGATGTAACCCACCAGACTCTGTTCATGGGATTCTCCAGGAAGCAGTACTGGAGTGGGTTGCCATGCCCTCCTCCAGGGGATCTTCCCAACCCAGGGACTGAACCCATATCTCTTATGTCTCCTTCACTGGGAGGTGGTTTCTTAACCACTAGCGCCACTCGGGAAGCCCCAGGGATGGATACATGTAATTAATACAGCGAAAAATGAAAGTGAAAGATGGTCAGTTGTGTCTGACTCTTTGTGACCCCATGAACTAGACAGTCCATGGAATTCTCCAGGCCAGAATACTGGAGTGGGTAGCCATTCCCTTCTCCAGGGGATCTTCCCAACCCAGGGATCAAACCTAGGTCTTCCACATTGCAGGTGGATTCTTTACCAGCTGAGCCACCAGGGAAGCCCAGTTATTACAGTATCATTATCCATTTGTCCATAAATACAACACCAAGAGTAAACCATAATGTAAACTGTGGACTTTGTGTGATTATGATGTATCAATGTAAGCTCATCACTTACAACAAATGTATCACTCTGGTGGGGAATGTTAACATTGAAGGAGGCTATGCATGCCTGGGGTCAGGTGATCTATGTAAATTTCTGCACCTTCCTCTCAATTTTTCTGTGACCATAAAATTGTTCTGTCTTAATTATTAGATGAAATCCCTTATGGTTATACAGTGGAAGTGAGAAAGATTCAAGGGATTAGATCTGATAAAGTGCCTGAAGGACTATGGATGGAGGTTAATGACATTGTACAGGAGGCAGAGATCAAGACCATCCCCAAGAAAAAGAAATACAAAAAGGCAAAATGGTTGTCTGAGGAGACCTTACAAATAGCTGTGAATAGAAGAGAAGCAAAAGGCAAAGGAGAAAAGGAAAGATATATCCGTTTGAATGCAGAGTTCCAAAGAATAGCAAGAAAAGATAAGAAAGCCTTCCTCAGTGATCAGTGCAAAGAAATAGAGAAAGACAATAGAATGGGGAAAACTAGAGATCTGTTCAAGAAAATTAGAGATACCAAGGGAATGTTTCATACAAAGATGGGCTCATAAAGGACAGAAATGGTATGGATCTAACAGAAGCAGAAGATATTAAGAAGAGGTGGCAAGAATACACAGAAGAACTATACAAAAAAGATCTTCATGACCCAGATAATCACAATGGTGTGATCACTCACCTAGAGCCAGACATCCAGGAGTGTGAAGTCAAGTGGGCCTTAGGAAGCAAAACTAACAAAGCAAGAGGAGGTGATGGAATTGCAGTTGACCTATTTCAAATCCTAAAAGATGATGCTGTGAAAGTGCTGCCCTTAATATGTCAGCAAATTTAGAAAACTCAGCAGTGGCCACAGGACTGGAAAAGGTCAGTTTTCATTCCAGTCCCAAAGAAAGGCAATGCCAAATAATGCTCAAACTACCACACTATTGCACTCATCTCACACGCTAGTAAAGTAACGCTCAAAATTCTCCAAGCCAGGCTTCAACAATACGTGAACCATGAACTTCCAGATGTTCAAGCTGGTTTTAGAAAAAGCAGAGGAACCATAGATCAAATTGCCAACAACCATTGGATATCAAAAAAGCAAGAAAGTTCCAGAAAAACATCTACTTCTGCTTTATTGACTATATCAAAGCCTTTGACTGAGTGGACCACAACAAAGTGTGGAAAATTCTGAAAGTGATGGAAGTACCAGACCACCTGACCTGCCTCTTGAGAAACCTGTATGCAGGTCAGGAAGCAACAGTTAGAACTGGACATGGAACCACAGACTGGTTCCAAATAGGAAAAGGAGTACATCAAGGCTGTATCAGAGAAGGCAATGGCGCTCCACTCCAGCTCTTGCCTGGAAAATCCCATGGACGGAGGAGCCTGGTAGGCTGCAGTCCATGGGGTCACTGGGAGTCAGACATGACTGAGCGACTTCACTTTCACTTCCCACTTTCATGCATTGGAGAAGAAAATGACAACCCACTCCATTGTTCTTGCCTGGAGAATCCCAGGGACGGGGGAGCCTGGTGGGCTGCCGTCTATGGGGTCACACAGAGTCGGACATGACTGAAGCGACTTAGCAGCAGCAGCAGCAGCAAGGCTGTATATTGTCACCCTGCTTATTTAACTTATATGCAGAGTACATCATGAGAAATGCTGAGATGGATCAATCACAAGCTGGAATAAAGATTGCTGGGAGAAATATCAATAAGCTCAGATATGCAGACGACACCACCCTTATGGCAGAAAGTGAAGAAAAACTAAAGAACCCCTTGATGAAAGTGAAAGATGAGAGTGAAAAAGTTGGCTTAAAACTCAGCATTCAGAAAACTAAGATCATGGAATCTGGTTCCATCACTTCATGGCAAATAGATGGGGAAAGAGTGGAAACGGTATCAGACTTTATTTTCTTGGGCTCCAAAATCACTGCAGATGGTGACTGCAGCCATAAAACTAAAAGACGCTTGCTCCTTGGAAGAAAAGCTATGACCAACCTAGACAGCATATTAAAAAGCAGAGAGATTACTTTGCCAGCAAAGGTCCATCTAGTCAAGGCTATGGTTTTTCCAGTGGTCATGTATGGATGTGAGAGTTGGACTATAAAGAAAGCTTAGCACCAAAGAATTGATACTTTTGAACTGTGGTGTTGGAGAAAACTCTTGAGAAAGTCCCTTGGACAGCAAGGAGATCCAACCAGTCCATCCTAAAGGAAATCAGTCCTGAATATTCATTGGAAGGACTGATGCTGAAGCTGAAACTCCAATACTTTGGCCACCTGATGAGAAGAACTGACTCATTGGAAAAGACCCTGATGCTGGGAAAGATTGAGGGCGGGAGGAGAAGGGGACAACAGAGGATGAGATCGTTGGATGGCATCATTGACTCAAAGGACATGAGTTTGAGTAAACTCCAGGATTAGTGTTAGACTGGGAGGCCTGGCGTGCTGCAGTCCATGGGGTTGCAAAGAGTCAGATGCTCCTGAGCGACTGAAATGACTGAATTATTAAAAAAAAAAAACTAATAGTGCAAACCCTATATAACAGCAGTTGTTCTCTAGGTATGTATCCCAGAGAAATGCAGGCTGTGTTTATCCAGAAATCTATACACTAATGTTTATAGGAGCTTTATTTATATTAGCCAAAAGATGAAAACTATGCAAAAGTTCTTCAATAGGTGAGTAAACAAACAGTATATACATACTATGAAACACTACCCAGCAACAAAATGAATGCATTATTAGTACACAGAACAACCTGGACAAATCTCTAGAAAATTAAGTAAAATGTCAGTCTCAGAAGATTGCATACTGTTTGATTCCACTTATAAAAAATTCTTGAAATGAGTAAATTTTTCAAATGATGAATGGACTACTAGAGAATTAAAGAGGGATTAAGGAAGAAGTACAGATGGGAGCCCATGGGTGTGGCTGTAACAGGCCAACACAAGAGATCCTTGTCACATTGAAAATATTGCATGTTGACTCAATGTCAATATCTTGATTGTGATATTATGTTCAAGTTCTGTAAGATATTACACTTGATGAAACTGAGTAAAAATTCATAGGATCTTACTGCTATTTCTTACATATCCGTCTCTAATTATCTCAAAATAAAAGGTTTAGTTCTCTAAATGAAGGAGAAATTGTGACCGTCTCAAGTGAACAAAAACAGAGAATTCATCACTAGCAAACTTTCCCAGCAAGGAATGCTAACCAGAGTCCTTCAGGCTAAATGAAAACACACTGAATGGTAACTCAGATCATCATGAAGAGTAAACAGCACTGGTAAAAGTAACTACAGAAATAAATGTTCATGACTGTAAATTTATGTTTCTTTAGTAGCCCTTTTTATCTAACCTCTTTTCAATAACAACAACATAATGTAACAATTATAAAACTATCGATGAGGTTATAGTAAAGATGTAAATTGAATGGAAATAATAGTAGAAAGGAAGGGAGAATGGAAATATCAGAGAAAAGATGGCATACACTCTTAAAATTAAGCTACTGTTAATCTGAAATAGATTGTTTTAAGTTAAGATGGTGATTGTAATCTCCAGAACAGCCACTAAGCAGATAACTCAAAAAATATGGGAAAATATGAATTTTGAGAATACAATTTAACTGATAACATTGAGCAAAATTTTCTCCTTTTTTTCTGAAGAATTTCTTCTAATATTTCTTGCAAAGCATGAAAGTTGTCTACTGGAAACAAATTCTCTTCACTAAAAAATTTTTTTTCGACACATACACACTGCTATATTTATTTATTTATGGCTGCTCTGGGTCTTTGTAGCTGAATGCAGGCTTTCTCTAGCTGTGGTGCTCGGGCTTCTCCTTGTGGTGGTTTCTCTTGCGGAGCACAGGCTCTAGGCACGGGCTTCAGTAGTTGTGACACAGGGCTCTTTAGTGGTGACTTGAGGACGCTAGAGCATGCAGGCTTCAGTAGGTGTGGTCTCAGTAGTTGTGGCTTGGGAGCACAGACAGTAATTGTGGCAGACGGGTTTAGTTGCTCCATGGCACGTGCAATCTTCCTGGATCAGGGATCAAACCCATGTACCCCTGCACTGGCAGGTGAATTCTTATCCACTGGGCCACGAGGGAAGTCCAGATTCCCTCAGTTTTTGTGTGGAAGGATATTTATTTTTCCTTCACTTCTGAGGAATTCTAGGTTGGTTACCTTTTTCTTTTAATACTAAATATTTCACTCTACTCTCTTCTTGTTTGGATATTCCTTGAAGAGAAGCCCAATGTATTTATTCTCTATAGGTAATGTGTTTTCTTTCTCCAGCTTCTTTAAAGATTTTTCATTTGCGTTTGATTTTCTGAAATTTGAATATGACATGATTTGGTGCAGGTTTTCTGGAGATTTCCTCTTTAGTGGTGGATGAGCTTCCTGGATCTGTGGTTTGATGTTTATCATTGATTTCGGGAAATTGTCAGTCATTATTGTTTCAAGTATTTCTTCTCTTCCTTTTTCTCTTTTTCTCCTCCTTGTGCTCTTCTCATTACCCATATGTTACACCCTTTGTAGTTGTTAATTGAATATTTCTTAAATATTCTGTTCTCTTTCATTCTTTTTTTCTCTTTACATTTTACTTTTGGAAGTTTCTATTGACATTTCTTTGAGCTCAGTGATTCTTTCCTGACCTGTGTCTCCAATCTATTGATGATTCCATGAAGGCATTCTTTACTTTTATTATTGTGTTCTTAATTTCTAACATTTCTTTAGATTAGAAATTCCATTTTTCATATTATTCACCCGTTGTTGAATGCTGTCCATATAAATGCTGCTATATTTATTTATGGCTGCTCTGGGTCTTTGTAGCTGAATGCAGGCTTTCTCTAGCTGTGGTGCTCTTTCAGTTAGAAACTTTAGCATGTTTATCATATATGTTTTGAGTTACAAATACGATAATTTCAATGTCTCTACCATATCTGAGTCTGCTTTTGATGCTCTCTTCAAAAAAAAGTTCTTCTCTTGTAGTATACCTCTGTTGCTGTTTTTCAGTTGCTCAGTTGTGTCTGACTCTGTGCGACCCCATGGACTGCAGTGTACCAGGCTTCCCTGTCCTTCACCATCTCCCAGAGCTTGCTCAAATTCATGTCCATTGAGTTGTTGATACCATCCAACTATCTCATCCTCTGTCAACCCCTTCTCCTCCTGCCTTCAATCTTTCCCAGCATCAGGATCTTTTCTAACAAGTCAGCTCTTCTCATCAGGTGGCCAAAGTACTGGAGTTTCAGCTTCAGCATCAGTCCTTCCAATGAATATTCAAGATTTATTTCCTTTAGGATTGACTGGTTTGATCTCCTTACAGTCCAAGGGACTCTCTAGAGTCTTCTCCAACACCACACTTCAAAAGCATCAATTCTTCAGCACTCAGCCTTTTTTATGGTCCAACTCTCACATCCATACATATGACCTCCAGAAAAACTATAGCTTTGACTATACAGACCTTTGTCAGCAAAGCGGTGTCTCTGCTTTTTAATATGCTGCCTAGGTTTTTCATAGCTTTTCTTCCAAGGAGCAAATATCTTTTAATTTCATGGCTGAAGTCATCATCTGCACTGATTCTGGAGCCCAAGAAAATAAAATCTGTCACTGTTTCCATTGTTTCCCCATCTATTTGCCATGAAGTGATTGGACCGGATGCCATGATCATAGTTTCTTGAATGTTGAGTTTTAAGCCAGCTTTTTCACTCTCCTTTTTCACTTTCATCAAGAGGCTCTTCAGTTCCTCTTCACTTTCTGCCATTAAAGTGGTATCACCTGCATATCTGAAGTTGGTGATATTTCTGCCAGCAATCTTGAGTCAGCTTGTGCTTAATCCAGCCTAGCATTTCGCATGATGACCTCTGTATATGTTAAATAAGCAGGGTAACAACGTATAGCCTTGACGTACTCCTTTCCCAGTTTTGAACCAGTTCTTTGTTTCATGTCCGGTTCTAAGTATTGCTTCTTGACCTACATACCAGTTTCTCAGGAGACAGGTCAGGTGGTCTGGTATTCCCATCTCTTTAAGAATTCTCCACAGGTTGTTAATTAGTGTTTATTTAGATAAGAAACAATTATCAAACTCCACTGGATCCAAGGTATTTTAGAATTATAAATCTGAGTGACACAATCCCTTCAAGTTTTTCAGAAAAGACCATTAGTAGAAAAAATTAATCAATGAGACTGCTAAATCTCTGATGACATGATTTTTCTGTTTTCAGTGTTTAGAGATCAGACCAAATTGATTTAAAATGTCTCTAAAAAATATGATACATACAACTTATAAAGAAGTTTGGTCTATTATTTTCCTAGCTGATCAGATAAGTGAGCAGTTAAAAAGGTGCCCTTTGTCTAGTAGGGATTTTGTGTTTTTCCTTTTTAGGGAAATCCATATTGACACATTTGATAAACTTTTATCTTAATGCGCCTTTCTGGAGTCAGTCTGACCTCAATCTGAACAAAGCCTTAGTTGATGTTTACAGGTGGTAGCTTGGTGATTTTCTCAGCCTGTACATTTATTATTGACTGTTAATCAGATTCATCATTAAAGGTTTCATCTGCCACACAAATGCATAATTGGCTATGTCTGAGTGGCCACCTTTTGTCTTGAGCAGATTGTTAAAACTGCATTAAGCATCATTAGTCCAAAACAATGACCTTCTTAATTTGTCCTTTCTTGTTTTCTAACAGATTGGGTCTTACTATTATTGCAAACACACTATAAATAACAGTCTTAGGGAAAACTCATATGAATTCTTCTTAGTTTGTAACAGGCTTTTTTATTGAAGGATGTATGAAATAATTGCTAATTATGTTTATTAAACTGTTTCCTTTTGTGTGTATTATACTGCACCATTCAGAATCCTTGAGTTAAAAGTTGTATGAAAGTGACAAATTTGTAAGCATTGCTCTTCCACTCTTGTATCTTATTATCCAACTTATTAATGAAATAATATAGAGGTTAAAAGAATTAAGTATATTATTTAAACTTACAGGTTCTCTCTTAACAATTAATCAATAAGATAGAAGTAAGCAAAATATAATCAAGAAAGTACAATTTAAAAAAAAAAAGTACAATTTTAAATACTATGTGTATATATCTACATTTTCCTACAACATATTTTTCTTAAAATCTTATTTGCTGACTCACAGAATTTTATTCGGAAAAATATCTATCTGATTTCCATGAATTATATGTAGTGATATCTTTCTTGTTTAATTTCTATTACTATTGTGATTACATAAATCCAGTGGCTATGAAATGCATGAAATTGGCTGTCATCTGTTTTCTGACAATTTCTTCATAATTGGTTTATGCAGAATGTGCTTCATACTGATCTCAGAAAATCTTTGGTAATCCGTTTGCTTCTGGAGCTGAGACTTGGCCACAAATGAAATTATTGCAGCCTTAGAAATGAAATCCTCACTGGTGAAGGGTTCAGGTGGACTTAGCTTTATAATCTGGTTTAAAAGTTTTGAGTAGATGGAAGTAGATGATTGTATTTTATATTTTCTATCAGTGAGCTTTTAGGCAAGAATATTTATTATTTTATATTTTATCAAAGAACTGAATCCTCTCAAATGCATAAATTCCAAATCATACTGAGTTATTGTCAAGCATAAGTAAAACAATTATTATAGGCTGTAAAATTTATTTCTGTAGTATCTATTTGAGTGAAAATATTCACTTTAAAAATTGTCTAGTACCTTTGCTTTTTTTTACTATTCTCATTTAGATTTATCATACATCTAAGTTTTTTCCAGCTTCAATGAAATATAATTGACAAATATATAAAATTGTATATATTTGAAATGTACAATGTGATGTTTTGATATTGTGAAGTAATTACTGCCATCAACCTAATTAATATACCTATCATTTCTTATTGTTACTTTTGTGTGTGTGTGTGTGTGTGTATGTGTGTGTGTGTGTGGTGAGACAATACCTACTCCGTTAGAAAATTTTGACTATGCAATACATGGCATCTGCTCCCATCACTTCCTGGCAAATAGATGGTGAAACAGTAGAAACAGTGACAGACTTTATTTTTGGGGTCTCCAAAATCACTGTAGATAGTGACTGCAGCCATGAAATAAAAAGACGCTTGCTCCTTGGAAGAAAGGCTATGACCAACCTAGACAGCATATTAAAAAGCAGAGACATTACTTTGCCAACAAAGGTCCATCTAGTCAAGGCTATGGTTTTTCCAGTGGTCATGTATGGATGTGAGAGTTGGACTACAGAGAAAGCTCAGCACTGAAGAATTGATGCTTTTGAACTGTGGTGTTGGAGAAGACTCTTTAGAGTCCCTTGGACTGCAGGGAGATAGAACCAGTCCATCCTAAAGGAAATCAGTCCTGAATATTCATTGAAAGGACTGATGCTGAAGCTGAAATTCCAATCCTTTGGCAACCTGATTCGAAGAACTGACTCATTTGAAAAGACCCAGATGCTGGGAAAGATTGAAGGTGAGAGAAGGGGACAACAGAGGATGAGATGTTTGGATGGCATCACCAACTCGATGGACATGAGCTTGAGTAAACTCCAGGAGTTGGTGATGGACAGGGAGGCCTGGGATGCTGCGGTTCATGGGGTCCCAAAGAGTCAGACACAGCTGAGAGACTGAACTGAACTGAACTGATACAATACATTATTATTTATCATAGTTACTATGTTGTACATTGGGTCTCTAGAATTTTTAACTGAAAGTATGTACCCTTTGGCCAGTGTCTCTCCATTTTCTCACTTCCCCCTGCCCTACGTCTGATAACCAATTTTTTACTCTCTTACTCAAGGAATTAGGCTTTTTTAGATTCCACATATAAGTGAGATCATGCAATATTTGTATTTTGTGTCTGGCTTATTTCACTCAGTCTCTTGATGCCCTCCAGTTTCATCCGTGACATGCAAATGGCAGGATTTCTTTCTCTTTTTTTAAGCTAAGTAATATTTTATATTATATTTGAATATTTCTGCATATAACATATATACATATACACATGTACATACACACCACATTCATCTTCTTCATTCATTCACTCACTGACAATACTTAGGTTGTTTTCATGTCTCAGCTAATGTGAATAATGCTGCAGTAAAATTGATGGCACCCCACTCCAGTACTCTTGTCTGGAAAGTCCCATGGATGGAGGAGCCTGGTGGGCTGCAGTCCATGGGGTCGCTAAGAGTCGGACAGGACTGAGCGACTTCACTTTCACTTTTCACTTTCATGCATTGGAGAAGGAACTGGCAACCCACTCCAGTGTTCTTGCCTGGAGAATCCCAGGGACGGGGGAGCCTGGTGGGCTGCCGTCTATGGGGTTGCACAGAGTCAGACACGACTGGAGCGACTTAGCAGCAATGGTAAATGATGTTTGCTGCTGCTGCTAAGTCGCTTCAGTCGTGTCCGACTCTGCGTGATCCCATAGACGGCAGCTCACCAGGCTCCCCCGTCCCTGGGATTCTCCAGGCTGTTCGAACACTGGAGTGGGTTGCCATTTACTACTCCAATGCATGAAAGTGAAAAGTGAAAGTGAAGTAGCTCAGTCGTGTCTGACCCTCAGCGACCCCATGGACTGCAGCCTACCATGCTCCTCCGTCCATGGGATTTTCCAGGCAGGAGTACTGGAGTGGGGTGTCACTGCCTTCTCCCAAATGATGTTTAGTACCTTGTAATTTACCCACTGTCTGCTCATATATCTTTTTTGGAAAAATGTCTACTCAGTTCCTCTGATCATTTTTAAATTGGATTTTTTTTTTTTTTTTTGCTGTTAGTAGTACAAGTTCCTTATACACACAACACACACACACACGTATATACCTGGATATTTATTTTGCAAATATTTTCTTCCATTCCATCGGTTGTCACTTCACTCTGATGATTGTTTCTTTTGCTATGTAGAAGCTCTTTAGTTTGATGCATACCCACTTATTTATTTTTGATTTTTGGTTTGATGCAGTCCCATTTATTTATTTTACTTTTGCTATGCATTTGCTGTCATATCCAAAAAATTATTGCCAAGACTAGTGTCAAGGGTCATGAAGATCTTTTTTGTATAGTTTTTCTGTGTATTCTTGCCCTCTTCTTAATATCTTCTGCTTCTGTTAGGTCCATACCATTTCTGTCCTTTATTGAGCCCATGTTTGCATGAAATGTTCCCGTGGTATCTCTAATTTTCTTAAAGAGATCTCTAGTCTTTCCCATTCTATAATTTTCCTCTATTTCTTTGCACTGACTACTGAGGAAGGCTTTCTATTTCAAATCCTAAAAGGTAATGCTGTGAAAGTGCTGCCCTCAACATGCCAGCAAATTTGGAAAACTCAGCAGTGGCCACAGGACTGGAAAAAGTCACTTTTTATTCCATCCCTAAGAAAGGCAATGCCAAAGAATGCTCAAACTACTGCACTATTGCACTCATCTTACACGCTAGCAAAGTAATGCTCAAAATTCTCCAACCCAAGCTTCAACAATATGTGAACTGTGAACTTCCAGATGTTCAAGCTGGATTCAGAAAAGGCAGAGGAACCAGAGATCAAATTGCCAACATCCACTGGATCATTGAAAAGGCAAGAAAGTTCCAGAAAAACACCTATTTCTGCTCTATTGACTATGTCAAAGCCTTTGACTGTGTGGATCACAATAAACTGTGGAAAATTCTGAAAGAGATGGGAATACCAGACCACCTTACCTGGCTCTTGAGAAATCTGTATGCAGGTCAGGAAGCAACAGTTAGAACTGGACATGGAAAAACAGACTGGTTCCAAACAAGGAAAGGAGTATGTCAAGGCTGTATATTGTCACCCTGCTTATCTAACTTATATGCAGAGTACATCATGAGAAATGCTGGGCTGAATAAATCACAAGCTGGAATCAAGATTTCTGGGAGAAATATCAATAACCTCAGATATGGAGATGACACCACCCTTATGGCAGAAAGGGAAGAAGAACTAAAGAGCCTGTTGACGAAAGTGAAAGAGGAGAGTGAAAAAGCCTTAAAACTCAGCATTCAGAAAACTAAGATCATGGCCTCTGGTCCCATCACTTCATGGCAAATAGATGGAGAAACAGTGGAAACGGTGTCAGACTTTATTTTTGGGGGCTCCAAAATCACTGCAGAAGGTGAGTGCAGCCATGAAATTAAAAGACACTTACTCCTTGGAAGAAAAGCTATGACCAACCTAGACAGCATATTAAAAAGCAGAGACATTACTTTGCCAGCAAAGGTCCATATAGTCAAGGCTATGGTTTTTCCAGTAGTCATCTATAGATGTGAGAGTTGGACTATAAATAAAGCTTAGCACCAAAAAATTGATGCTTTTGAACTGTGGTGTTGGAGAAGACTCTTGAGAGTCCCTTGGACTGCAAGGAAGTCCAGCCAGTCCAT
This sequence comes from Oryx dammah, assembly GCF_014754425.2. Taxonomy (NCBI): domain Eukaryota; kingdom Metazoa; phylum Chordata; class Mammalia; order Artiodactyla; family Bovidae; genus Oryx; species Oryx dammah. The sequence continues at coordinate 50,670,504 of NW_024070192.1, read as the reverse complement.
CCTAAAGGAAATTAGTCCTGAATATTCATTGGAAGGACTGATGCTGAAGCTGAAACTCTAATACTTTGGCCACCTGATGCGAAGAGCTGACTCATTTGAAAAAACCCTGATGCTGGGAAAGATTGAAGGCAGGAGCAGGAGGGGACGACAGAAGATGATATGGTTGGGTGGCATCACTGACTCAATGGACATAAGTTTGAGTGAACTCCAAGAGTTGGTGATGGACAGGGAGGCCTGGCGTGCTGCAGTCCATGGGGTGGCAAAGAGACGGACATGACTGAGTGACTGAACTGAACTGAATGTCAAGGGCGTTTCCCCTTATGTTTTTTTCTAGGAGTTTTACAGTTTCAGATCATATATTTGAGTCTTTTTTCCATTTTGAGTTGATTTTCATGTATGATGTAAAATAAGGATGCAGTTTTATTCTTTTGCATGTGGATATCCAGTTTTCTCATTTCCTAAAGAGGCTATCCTTTTTTCATTGTGCATTCTTGGATCCTTTGTCAAAGAATTATCTGACTGTATATGCTTGGGTTTATTTGGAGAATCTATCTGTTCCATTTGCCAGTGTGTTTTTCTTTATGCCAGTACTATACTGTTTTGATTACTATAGATTTATAATGTAGTTTAAGATCAGGAAGTGTAATGCCCTTACATTCATTCTTTCTCAATATTTCTTTAGCTATTTGGAGTCTTTTGTAGTTTTATATGAACTTTTAGGATTTTTAAAATATTTCTGTTAAAAATGTTCTAAAGTTTTATGGGGATAGCATGATTTTATGGATCACTTTGTATAGTACCTAATTTTAACAATAATAATTCTCCCAATCCAGTACAGATATCTTTCCATTAGTTTGTGTCTTCTTAAATTTCACTCATTAATGTTTTGTAACTTTCAGTTTAAAGATTTTTTGTGTCCTTAGTTAAATTTGTTCTTAAGTATTTTATCTTTTTGATGCTGTTATAGATGGGATTGGTTTCTTTTTTGGATAGCTTGTTGTAAATGTATAGAAATACAACTGATTTTTGTATGTTGATTTTGTGCCTTTTAACTTTATTTATTAGTTCTAAAAGTTTTTTTGAAGAAAAAAAAGGTTTTTTGATGGTGTCTTTAAGGTTTTTATAAAGATCATGTCATCTGCAAACAGAATATTTTAACTTATTCACCTCCAATTTGAATGCCTTTTATTTCTTTTTCCTGCCAGATTGTTTGGGCTAGGACTTCCAGTACTGTGTTGAATAGTAGAGGTGAGAGTAGCTATCTCTGTCTTTCTCCTGACCTTAGAAAATTTTTTTTCAGATTTTCACCATTGGGTATGGTATTAGCTATATACTTATCATAGATGGCCATCATTATGTTGAGGTACAGTTCTTCTACACCAAATTTGTTGAGTTTATATCATAAAGAATGTTGAATTTTGTCAAATGTTTTTTTCTGCTTCTATCAAGATGATCATATGATTTTTTGCTTCTATCAAGATGATCATATGATTTTTATCCTTTTGTCTATTAATGTTATATATCACATTTACTAATTTTCATATGTTGAATCATTCTTGCATTCAAGAGATAAATGCTACTTGATCATGCTTTGTGATCCTTTTAATGTGCTGTTGAATTCAGCTTACTGATATTTTTTGAGGGTTTTTCCATCTATGTTCATCAGGGATTTAGCCTGTAATTCTTTTCCTTGAAGTATCGTTGTCTGGCTTTTTTAGTGTGGTAACGCTGGCCCCATAAAATGAGTTTGGACGTGTTCCCTCCACTTCAATTTTTATGAGTTTGAGAAGAATCGATATTAATTCTTCTTTAAATATCTTGTGTATTTCACTCATGAAGCATCTGGTCCTAGGATTTTGTTGTGGGTGTGTTGGGCATTTTTTAAAATTATTGCTTCAATCTCTATGCTTCTGTGGTGGCTCAGATGGTCAAGAAACTACCTGCAATGCAAAAGACCCAGGTTCAATTCCTGGGTCAGGAAAATCCCCTGGAAAATGAAATGGCAACCCACTCCAGTATTCTTGCCTGGAGAACTCCATGGACAGGGGAGCCTGGTGGGCTATAGTCCATGGGGTCCATAGAGTTGGACATTACTGAGCAACTAACACACTTTCAATCTCCTTAATAGTAATTCATCTGTTTGGGTTTTTTATTTCTTCATGATTTAGTTCTGGTAGATTGCATGTTTCTAGAGATTTATCCATTTCTTCTAGGTTACCCAGTTTGTTCATAGTAATCTGTTATGAGGGCTTCCCTGATAGCTCAGTTGGTAAAGAAGCCACCTGCAATGCAGGAGACCCTGGTTCGATTCCTGGGTCGGGAAGATCCACTGGAGAAGGAATAGGCTACCCACTCCAGTATTCTGGCCTGGAGAATTCCATGGACTGTGTAGTCCACGGGGTCACAAAGAGTAGGACACGACTGAGCAACTTTCACTTTCACTTTCAATCTTTTATGATCCTCTCTGCTTCTGTGATATCAGTAGTAATGTTCCCACTTTCATTTCTGATTTTATTTTCCTTTCTCTTTTTTTCCCCTTAGTCCAGCTAAAGACTTGTCAAGATAATTTACTTAAAAAAAAAACAAAAACAACCAACTCTGTCTTTGATCTTTTCTGTTCTTTTTCTAATCTCAATTTCATTTGTTTTTGCTCTGATCTTTGTTATTTCCTTCCTTTTGCTAACTTTAAGTTTAGTTTGCTTCCCACCCCCCAACCCTAGTTCTGTGAGGTGTGAAATTAGATTGTCTAGTCAAAGTCATTTACTTTTTTGGGCCACACCACCTGGCATGTGGAATTTTAGTTCCACAAAGAGAGATGGAATCCATGTCCCCTGTAGTGGAAGCTCAGAGTCTTAACCACTGAACTACCAGGAAAATCCCTCATTTTATTTTTTTACTGTAGATGTTTATTGCTTTCATTTCCCTCTTAGAACTGCCTTTGCTTTGTCTCTCAAGATTTACATTATGCTTCCATTTTTGCTTGTCTCAAGACAGTTTATTTCTCTTTTGATTTCATTTTTAACCCACTGGTTATTTAGGAATATGTGGTTTAATTTTCACATATTTTGGATTTTCCAGTTTTTCTCCTGTTACTGATTTCTGATTTCATATCATATGGGTCAGAAAAAATATTTGATAAGATTTCAGGATTCTTAAATTTCTTAATTCTTGTTTTGTGGCCTTACAGTTTATCCCAGGAAAATTCTGTGGGCCCTTGCACATGAAAAGAATGTACACTCTGCTGTTATTGGATGGATTGTTTTGTTAGGTCTATTTGGCCTGAGGTATAGTTCAAGTTCAACATTTCCTTATTGATTTTCTGTCTGGATGATGCATAGCTGTGGAAAGTGAATAATGAAGTCTCCTACTATTATTGTATTGTAATCTACTCTTCCCAGACAGTGTGTTAATATTTGATTTTTGTACTTAAGTATAGTAATGTTGGGTGCATATATATTTACAATTGCTATATCCTCTTGATGAATTCACTTCTTTATCATCATGCGGTGATCTTCGTTGTCTCTTGTGACTTTTTTTGACTTAAAGATCATTCAGTCTGACTTAAAAATAGCCGACACCTGGTTTCTTTTTGTTCCCATTTACATGAGATATCTCTTTCCATTTCTTCACTTTCAGTCAGTGTGTGTCTTTAAAGCCGAAATGAATCTGCTGTAGACAGTATATAGTTGGATCTTGTGTTAAAAAAAATCCATTCAGTCATTCTATGTCTTTTGTCTGGAAATTTTAACCCATTTACATTTATGTTTTATCTATTTCTATCATTGTTTTCTGGATGTTTTTGTAGCTTCTTTCTTCCCTCCTCTATTGCTACTGTCCTTTGTACATTATTGATTATTCCTTAGTGTTATGCTTTTATTCCTTTTTCTATATCCTTGTGTATTTACAATAGGTTTTTGGTTAACATGAGGCTTACCTAAAATATCTTATAGTTATAACAGTCTATTTTAAAGTGATGACTTCAATTGCAAAGAAAAACCCTACACTTTTCCTGTCCCCCAACATTTTACTCTTTTAATGTTATAATTTATGTCTTTTAAAACTGTATATTAATTAATAATTTTAGCTATAGTTATTTTTAGTACTTTTGTCTTTCATCTTTCATACTGGAGTTAAAAGTGATGAACACACTACCATTGCAGTATTAGAATATTCTGAAACCAGTGAGTTTTATTATTGGTTGGTTGGTTGGTTTAGATTGAATTTTGGTATTTTAGTTCCCCAACCAGAGACTGAACCTGGGTAGTGAGAGCACAGAGTCCTAACCACTGGATCTCCAGGGAATTACCCTTCCATATGGTTTTTTATATTGCTAATTATCATCCTTTTATTTCAACCTTGAGAACTCCCTCTAGCATTTCTTGTGAGGCAAATTTAATGATGATAAACTTACTCAGTTTTTGTTTGTCTATAAGAGACTTTATCTCTCCTTATTTCTGAAGGACAGCATTGATAGGCAAATTTTTTGGTCGATAGGGTGTCTTTTTTTTTTTCCAGCACTTTGAATATACACATGCGTGCCTGCTCAGTCACTTCAGTTGTGACCCTATGGACTGCAGCCTGCTTGTGTCCTCTGTCCATAGGATTTTCCCAAACAAGAATACTAGAGTGGGTTGCCATGCCCTCCTCCAGGGGTTCTTCTCAACCCAGGAGTCAAACCCATTTCTCCTGTGACTCCAGCATTGCAGATGGATTATTTGCCACTGAGCCTGAATATACACATAAACACATCAGTATTGTCTCCTGACCTACAAGGTTTCTATTGAAAAACCTCATAGTCTTGTGGAGATTCCCTTATATGTGATGAGTCGCTTCTTCTACCACTTTAATAATTCTCTCTTTGATTTTTGACAGTTTGACTATAATGTGATTTCATGAAGCCCTCTTGGGTTAAACTTGTTCGGGGATCTTTGAGTCTCATGTACCTGGGTGTTCATCTACCTTCCAAGATTTGGGACGTTTCCAGCCATTATTTTTAAACTTTTATGAAAAAATATTCAATTTAATTAGTCAGTGTGCACTTCTTACAATAGATACCTTGATGTTATATTAGATTTCCAAATCCTTTGAAGAGTAGTTAAAAGGTGATCTCACAGTTCATCATTAGTGAGTGAAAAGGAATTCCATTCATTATTATTTCAATATAAGTATACTTTTTTAAAAAGAAGTCACTTACCATTTCTTATTGTTCTGTCTTTTCCATTTCTATGCTTCTTTCATATGTATTTGTTATACTTTTACTCCTCCTGATATGTCTTCAGTATCCTGAGATACTTAGTTTATCATCCCAATAACGTATTTAGCCATTATTTCTTTAAATAAGCTTCCTGCCCCCTTTCTCTCTCTCTTCCTTCTGAGATTCTCATAATGCATGTATGAGTATTTTATGGTTTCCCATATATCCCATAGTTTTTCTTCATTCTTTTTTATTCTTTTCTCCCCAACCCCTCCGATTTTATCATTTCAATGACTTATTTTGAGTTTATAGATTATTTTTTCTGTCTTATCAACTATGCTATTAATGCTCTCAGTTGCATTTTTCACTTTATTTATTGTGTTCTTTAACTCCAGAATTTCTGTCTGGTTGTTTTTATGATTGTGTCTCTTTGTTTAACTTATAATTTTGTTCATGTATGTTTTCCCTGGTTTTGTTGAGTGGTCTGTGTTTGCTTATTGCTTGTTGATCTTCCTTAAACAAATTCTTTTGAATTCTTTTATCCATATTCTCATCAATACTTGCTATTTTTTGTCTTTTTGATAGTAGCCATTCTGACAGCTGTGAGGGGATATCTCATTATGGTTTTGGTTCTCATTTCTCTGATAATTAGTGATGCTAAGTATCTTTTCAAGTGTCTGTTGGCTATCTGTATGTATCCTTTGGAAAAATGTCTATTCAGATTTTCTGCCCATTGTTTAATCAGGTTGTTTGTTTTTTTTTTAATGTTGAATTGTATATATAATTTGTTTATTTTGGTTGTTAACTTCTCTCTTTCTCAGTCTCTCTCTCTCTCTCTCTCTCTCTATATATATATATATATATATATATATATATAATTTGCAAATATTTTCTCTTAAAATATATATATAATTTACAAATATCTTCTCTTAATCTGTAGGTTGCCTTTTCATTTCATTTTCTTGATAGTTTCCTTCACTGTGCAAAAGCTTTATACTTGGATGTAGTTCTATTTGTTTATTTTTGCTTTTGTTTCCCTTGCCTGAGGAGACAAATTCCCCCCTCCCCAAATGTTACTAAAACCTATATTGCCTATGTTTTTTCTAGGATTTGTATGGCTTCAGGTCTTACATTAAAGTCTCTAAACAAGTCTGAGTTTATTTTTGTATATGGTGTGACAAATTAATCCAATTTGATTCTTTTGCATGTACCTGTCCAATTTTCCCAATACCATTTATTGAAGATGCTGTCTATTCCCCATTGTATACTCTTGCCTCCTTTTTTGTAGACTAATTGAACATAGAAGTATGGGTTTCCTTCTGGGTTTTCTATTCTCTTCCATTGATCTATGTGCTTATTTTGGAGCCAGTACCATACTGGTTTTGATTACTGTAGATATGTAGCATAGTTTGAAATCAGAGCATGATACCTCCAACTTTGTTCTTCTTTCTCAAGACTGATATGGCTGCTCAATGTTTTTTGTATTTCCATACAGATCTTAGAGTTATTTGTTCTAGTTCTGTGAAAAATGCCATTGGTATTTTGATAAGAACTGCACTGAATCTGTAGATTGCCTCAGGGAGTATGGTCATTTTAACAATATTGATTCTTTTAACTTATGAATATGGTATATTTTTCCATTTGTTTGTTTCATCTTCAATTTCTTTCATCCATATATTAGCAGTTTCTGAGTTGTTGTTTAGTTGCTAAGTCATGTCCACTCTTTTTCGATCCTATGGACTGTAGCCGCCAGGCTCCTCTGTCCACAGGATTCTCCAGGCAAGAATACTGGAGTGGGTTGCCATTTCATTCTCCAAAGAATCTTCCCAACCCATAGTTCAAATCCATGTCTCCAGCATTGCAGGCAGATTCTTTACCACTGAGCCACCTGGAAAGCCCAATAAAAACAAATTTTATTCTTTTTGATGTAACTGTAAATGAAATTGTTTTCCTAATTTATCTTTTTGATAGTTTGTTGTTAGTGTGTAGATATGTAAGATTTTTGTATATTTTGTATTCTGAATTCATTTTGTATTACTGAATTCATCTATTTGTTCTTAGTAGTTTTTAAGCTTTTCTGTATGTCTTAAAGATCACACTCACACACACACACATATACATAATCATGCCATCTGCAAACAGTGAGTTTTACTTCTTCATTTTCAGTCTTGATTCCATTTGTTTCTTTTCCTTGTCAAATTGCTGTGGCTAGGGCTTCTGATACCATATTGAAAAAAGGTGGTGAGAGTGGGCATCCTTGTCCTATCCATGATCTTACAGAAGATGCTTTCAGCTTTTCACCATTGAGTATGATCTTAGCCACTTGCTTGTCATATATGGCCTTTTTAATTTTGAGATGTATTCCCTCTCTACCCACATTATTGAGAGATATTACCATAAATGAATGTTGAATTTTGTCAAAACATTTTTCTGCATTTATTAAGATGATCATATGAGTTTTTATTCTTCCTTGTTGGCCACCTCATGCAAAGAGTTGACTCATTGGAAAAAACTCTGATGCTGGGAGGGATTGGGAGCAGGAGGAGAAGGGGACGACAGAGGATGAGATGGCTGGATGGCATCACTGACTCGATGGATGTGAATCTGAGTGAACTCCGGGAGTTGGTGATGGACAGGGAGGCCTGGCGTGCTGCAATTCATGGAGTTGCAAAGAGTCAGACACGACTGAGTAACTGAGCTGAACTGAACTGAATGTGGTATATCACACTGATTGGTTTTTGAATATTGAACCATCCTTGCATCCTTGGGCTAAATCCCACTTGATCTTGATGTATGATCCTTTTAATGGGTTGTTGAGTTCAGTTTACTGACATTTTGTTGAGGATTTTTGAGTCTGTGTTTATCAGTGATATTGGCCTTTCTGTGTGTGTGTGTGGTTTCTTTGTCTGGTTTTCGTATCATGACTTTTGCCTTGTAGAATGAGTTTGAAAGCGTTCCTTCCTTTTTTTGGAATAGATTGATAACAGTAGGTGTTGACTCTTTTTTAAATATTTGGCAGAATTTACCTGTGAAGCCATCTGGTTCTAGACTATTGTTGTTTACAGTTGCTTTTTGTTTGTTTATTACTGATTCAAATTTCATTATTGTTAATTGGTCTGTTTATACTTTCTATTTCTTTCTGATTTAGTCTTGGGAGTTTGCAGATTTCTAGGAATTTATCCATTTCTTCTAGGTTGTCCATTTTATTGGTGTATAATTGTTTGTACTAATCTCTTATGATACTTTGTATTTCTGCCATGTCAGTTGTAACTTCTTTTTCATTTCTGATTTTATTTATTTGGTCTCTTTCTCTTTTTTACCTGATGAGTCTGGCTAAAGGTTTATCAGTTTTGTTTATCTTTTCAAAGAAGTAGCTGTTAGTTTCACTGATCTTTTTTTTCAGTTTCTATTTTACCAATTTCTGCTATGATCTTTATTATTTCTTTCTTTGTATTAATGTTGAGTTTTGTTTGTACTTCTTTTTCTAGTTAATTTAAACATAAAGTCAGGTTGCAATTTTCTTGTTTCCTGTATTAAGCTTGGATCACTCCAAACTCTCTTAGGACTGCTTTTGCTGTGTTTCATAGATTTTTCTATCATGTCATTTCCATTTTCATTTGTCTCCAGAGTATTTTTTTAATTTCTTCTTTGATTTCTTCAGTGACCTATTTGAAGTTTAGTAGCATAACTGTTTAGCCTCCACATGTGTGTTTCTTGCAAGATATTTTTGTTGTTGTTTTTCCCTTCATAATTTTCATATTTCTAGTCTTTTTCTTTTTTTCTTCTTCTTTTTTTTCATTTAGAGAAGTCTGTTTAACATTTCTTGTAAAGACAGTTTGGTGGTGCTGAACTCTCATAACTTTTGCTTGTCTGTAAAACTACCTCTCCTTCAAATCTCAGTGATAGCTTTGCTGTGTTGAATTATCTTGGTTGTAGATTTTCTCCTTTCATCGTTTTATGTATATTGTGTCACCCCCTCTGTCCTGCAAAATTTCTCAAGAAAAGTCATATGGGTGTTCCCCATATGATATATCCCATACAATATGTAACTGGTTGAATTTTTTTCTTTCTGTTTTTAAGATTTTTCTCTTATCTTTAATTTTTGTCATTTTAATCACAGTATGTCTTGGTGTGGATCCATTTGAGTTTATCTTGTTTGGGACTTTCTGCTTCCCTCAAATGAGTGTCAACTTTTTATCCCAAGTTAGGGAAAGTTTCAATTATTATCTCTTCAAATTAGATCTGTGCCTCTCTCTCTCTCTTTCTTCATTCTGGGACCCCTATAATGCAAATGTTAGTATGCTGAATGTTGTAGAACTCTCATAAACTAGCCTCATTTTTTACAATTCTTATTTTTTTCTGTTCACCTTGGGAGATTTCCACTAGTCTGTCTTCCAGATTGCTGATGCATTCTTCTATATCTTTAAATCTACTGTTAATCACTTCTTGTGCATTTTTGAAAATTTCAGTTATTGTGTTTTTCAGCTCTGTTTCATTCTTCTGTATATTTTCTAACTCATTGTTAAACTTCTTTCTATGTTCTTTCATTATTCTCCCAAGTTTGATGAGCATCTTTATCATCATTACCATGAACACTGTTGAGTAGATTGCTTATCTCTACTTTACTTAGTTCTTTTTCTGGAGTTTTACCTTATTCCTTCATTTGCAATATATTCTTCTGTCTCCTCATTTTGCTTAATTCTCTGTTTATTTCTATGTATTTAGTTGGTTGGCTACATTTCCCAGTATTGAAGAAGTATCCTTATGTAGGAGACATTGTATGGAGCCCCTTCCTTCTGGTTATCAGAACTATGTGCTCTGAAAGCATCCTCTATGTGGGCTACATGTGCCCCTCTATTGTGGTGGGGCCAACTACTGTTGGCAGGCTAATAGCCAGGGCTGGCCCTTGGCCCAGGTTGCTGTTAGTTCCTACCTCATGCAGGGGATGCTAGCTCACTGGTCCATGTGGCTGGGTCCTGGTTTGGCTGGCTGCTTGACCTTGGGGACATCCTAGGACTTGTATCAACCACCTGGTAGGTGGTAAAGCCCTGGAACTCATAGCCTAGAGGGAGGAGTCCAAAATGGTGTTGCCAACACTAGTGTCCTCTTTGTAGAACAAGCTCCCCCAGATGGCTGCTTCCTCCATCTATATCACCAGAGAGAGACCCAGGTGTCTTTTGTCTCTTTGGGAGTCTCTTCCAGATCAGCAAGTGGGTCTACCCCAGGCTTCTTTCAAATTACTGCCTCTACACTGGGCATGTGAAACTTGTGTGAGCCTTTATGAGTGGATTCTCTTTTTCCTGAAGCCCTGTCTCTCTCATTTCCAAGCCCTGCTGGCCTTCAAGAGCAACGTTCTTGGCTTTTTTCTAACTAGTTCAGGACCCCTGGATGAGGGAGTCAAATCAGACCCCTTGCTCCTTGGGGAGAACCTTTTTGATTGTGATTGTTTTTCCATTTGTGAGTTGCCTACCCAGGGATGTGGGTCTTGAATATACCTTGTTTCCTTTCCTCCTACCCATCTTGTTGTGGTTCCTTCTTTATTTGTTGAAAATTGTTTCTACTAGTCTTTAATTGTTGCTCTGTAAATAGTTGTAATTTTGGTGGGAAGTGAGCTTAAGGTCTTTCTATTCTTGCAGCTTGGCCACATGCCATCCCTCCCACCCCCAATTAGGAATATTTTTTAAAACTTTCAGCTATCCTCAGACTTAATGAGAAACTTCAAACTTTCCCACTAAGATCAGTACAAAGCAAGGATGTCCTCTTTCATCACTCCTTTTCAACACTGTTCATTGAGATACTTATGTATAGATCTAACAAAATATGTACAAGACCTATACAAGGGAAACTATAGAACTCTGATGAATGAAATCAGAGAACAATTAAATAACTAGAGAGATATTCCATGTTTATGGTTAGGAAGACTCCATATTGTCAAGATATAAGTTCTTCCCAAATAGATCAAGTGCTGCTGCTGCTGCTAAGTTGCTTCAGTCGTGTCAGACTCTGTGCGACCCCATAGACGGCAGCCCACCAGGCTCCCCTGTCCCTGGGATTCTCCAGGCAAGAACACTGGAGTGGGTTGCCATTTCCTTCTCCAATGCATGAAAGTGAAAAGGGAAAGTGAAGTCACTCAGTCGTGTCCGACTCTTAGTGACCTCATGGACTGCAGCCTACCAGGCTCCTCCATGCATGGGATTTTCCAGGCAAGAGTACTGGAGTGGGTTGCCATTGCCTTCGCCATAGATCAAGTGCAGTCTTAATCAAATCCCAGCAAGCTATTTTGTAGATATCAATAAACTGATTCTTAAGTCTATGTGAAGAGGTCAGAGATCCAGAATAGCTAACACAACACTGCATGCATATATGCATGGGTGCTCATTTACTTCAGTCGTGTCCAACTCTTTGCTACCCTATGAACTGTAGCCTGCCAGGCTCCTCTGTCCGTGGGATTCTCCAGGCAAGAATACTGAAATAGGTTGCCATACCCTCCTCCAGGGGATCTTCTAAACCAGAGATTGAACCTGTGTCTCTTGAAGAACAATATGGTAGACTCAGACTACCCAAGTTCGAGACTAACTAAGCTGTAGTAATCAAGACTGTGTGGTATTTGCAAATAATAGACACATAGGTCAACAGAACAGAAAGAAGAGCCCAGAAATAGACCTCTGTAAATACACTCAGCTGATATTTGACAAAGGAGCAAAAGCAGTATAATGGAGCAAAGATAATTTCTTCAACAAATGGTGCTGGAACAACTGGTTATTCACATGCAAAATCATCATTATACAAAAACTGACTCAAAATGGATCACAGACCTAAATGTAAAAGGAGCATAAGCTTTCTAGAAGGTAACATAAAAGAAGACTCAGATTACCTTGGGAGTATTGATGGTGTTTTGGATAAGGACCATAAACGAAATAATTGAGAAGGTGAGATTTATTACAATAAAAACTTATGTTCTGTGAAAGAAAATATCAAGAGAATGAGAAGATAGTTCATAGTTTCAGAGAAAATAGTCACGAAAGATTCACATGACCAGTTCAGTTCAGTCGCTCAGTCGTGTCCGACTCTTTGTGACCCCATGAATCGCAGCACGCCAGGCCTCAAGGACCATTATCCCAAATACACAAGGAACTTTTAAAACGCAAGGAAAAAACAACTCAATTTTGAAATGGGCCAAAGTCCTTAGCAGACACCTCACCATGGAAGATATACAGATGGCAAATAAGCATATGAAAAGATACTCAACATCTTATGCCATCAGAGAAATGCATGTTAAAATGATGGAATATCTCACACACATCTATAAAGTGGAACACTGACAACACCAAATGCTGACGAGGATGTGGAGTAACAGGAACTTTTTCATTGCTGGCGGAATGCAAAATTTTAAAGTCACTTTAAAATATAGTTTGACAGTGTTTAGGAGATAATGAAGGACAGGGAAGCCTGGCATGCTGTAGTCCATGGCGTTGCAAAGAGTCGGACATGACTTGGTGACTGAATAACAATAATATTAGTAATAATTTCAGCCAGGAATAAACTTAATTATGGCAAAAGATTGAGTACTTTTCTCTAAGAACAGGAACAAAAAAGGATATCTGCTTTTACCACTTCTGTTCAGCATTGTACTGGAGGCCCAAGCCAGTGCAAGGAGGGGGGTAATAAAAGTAAAGCATACAGATTTTAAAGGAATACGTAAAACTGTTTTTACCCACAGACATCATGATCACCTGGGTATAAAATCATAAAGAATATATCATTAAAAGTTACTGGAATGAGTCAGTGTGCTTAATGAGGTCTTACAATACAAAATCATTACAAAAATAAATTATATTTTTATATGCTGCTGCTGCTGCTAAGTCAATTCAGTCGTGTCTGACTCTGTGCGACCCCATAGACGGCAGCCCACCAGGCTCCCCCATCCCTGGGATTCTCCAGGCAAGAACACTGGAGTGGGTTGCCATTTCCTTCTCCGGTGCATGAAAGTGAAAAGTGAAAGTGAAGACGCTCAGTCATGTCTGACTCTTTGCAGTCCCATGGACTACAGCCCACCAGACTCCTCCAACCATGGGATTTTCCAGGCAAGAGTACTGGAGTGGGGTACCATTGCCTTCTAGTTGTCTGAAAATTCACTTCTTTCACATTTAGTTTTGAAGGGTATTTTTGCTGGATGTAGAATTCCAGCTTATAATTATTTTCTACAACCATTTTGAAAATAGCAATCTATTGTCTTCTGACTTTCATTGTTTTCATTGGAATGTCATATGTCCTTTCTTTCCCCTGGCTACTTCAAAGATTTTTTATTTGTCTTTGGTGTTCAACACTTTGACTATGATATTCCCAGCCCACTTTTTCTTTATGTTTATTTTCCCTGGGGTATTAGCACTTCTTGAATGTGTGGCTTGACATCTTTTGTGAGTTTTGGAAAATTCCCAGGAATTTTCAAATCTCTTCAATATTTCAATATTCAGTATTTCACATCTCTTCAAATACTTCTCTTTCCCATTCTTCCTCTCTGCTCCTTCAAAAAAGTCTCAGAATTTTTGTACCCAACTTATTCCATGTTTACTGGAAGAAATACCCTCATCTCTCTGTGTTAATGTTTTTAGACAATCATGCTATAATTTTGTTGCATGGTATAACAGAAATAATTCATTACTCAAGATGAGTACCAAAGCTCTTGAATAGCTTTCCAAAGGGCAAGTGTAATCTTTCTTTATTTGATTTATACCTTCCTGTGAATTAAATGGATGTTTCGGCTTTAACAAAAGAAGCATCAATCTCAAATACTGTTTTGGTACTTTGTATTTTATAAGCATTAACTTCTATTCACCCAAACTTATGGAAAAAGTCTGTATCCTTCATTTATTGCTACCAGCCAGGGATATATGATTGTGGATGCATATTTCTGTTTCAAGTTTTGTTTGAGCAGCTTCCAAAACATCATCCTATAGGTTTTTAGAATCTGTGCCAAGTTCTGCTCAGATTAAGTTTCTTTGTTAGAATTGCTTTTTAAAGCATCTGGATCAGAAATCATATACCTCTGCTGCATAGCAAAGAAACATTTGGAAATCATCATAGACATCACAATAGAGGATAATAGTATTGTATGTTTTTTCTCAGTATAGGTAAAGGCTACAACAACAAAAAATTATTAAGAATTTAAAAAATGTTGGGTTGATATTGTTAAAACATGTTAAGCAGCCAATAGCTTGCTTTGAAAATAATAATATTGTTCCTAAAGCTATCATGGAATATTTCTGAGTAAAAGTAGAGATTTCTGCTTTTGCATATTATTAGTGCTACACATACATACAGGCATGTTAAGAAGGCATGAAAGATTAAAATTGTTAGTTTAATCATAATTTTATTTTTGTTTCTTTCTCAAAAGACCTAAATTATTCTCATATCATTTCAACAAATAGCATCCATTTCTTTGGGGGTGATTTAGATTTCATTAGATGACAATAATCCATATGCTCTCCTAAAAAGAAAGACCTTCCTTTATTTAAAAAAAAAAAAGGCAAACTAATAAACAAAAATCTCCAAGGGAAGCCTTCCATTTCTATCAATAATATAATATATTGTGTCATTTTCATAAATAGGCTAGAATTTAAGAAATGGTCTCAGAACTTTTGTGCCTATGAAACAAATCTATTGGTTTTAGACTCTCCAATAGTTTCCAAAATGATTAATGGGTTTGAGGGAGGTCATTTAATTATCCCATATATAGCCATAAGAAGGTACATTTAGGTTGTGGTCTGGAAATCCAAATGATTTAGTGGATAAGCTCCTGACTGGAGAACCAGAAGAAAAAGAATTCCTTTTCTGGCTGGAGTGTGACCTTTTTCATGCTTCCTTCTGTGCTTTGCTTAAATTTAGAAATAACTTCCTCCTCAAGTTATCTAGGTACATCACAACCTAAATGTACTGTCTCATGACTACATGTGGTATAATCAAATGTCTCCAAATCTTACCAATCATGAAACCATACTGATTATGATTAGTATAACCATTTTGGTGCCTAATAAACATCTGTAGTTCTAATGTTTGTGAGTCAGATCCTTCATATTGGTAGAGGTATTTTTCCAAAATTCCTGATACATATTTCTTTTTCTTCATCTTATTAGCTAAGGAAGGTATTAGAGGAAAGAAGGACAGATTCTTCAGGGAGTAAAGAAATATACTTTTGCTTCTTTATAGCCTACCTTATCTCCACCTAAAAGACAGCTAGAACGTGATGTCTGAAATATGTGTAGCAATGAAGTTTTTATTGATTGATATAAATATGGATAGCTTTGTTCAGTTGAATACTGCTGGTAGGAGTTAGTGGCGTATGTAATACATTATCTTATTACACTCATTTTATGGAAGCTGGTCCTGTTGGGACAGTGGAAAGAGAGCTTACTCTGGCTTTCTGGAAAAGCAATTAATCCTACTGCTTATGTAGCAACCATGTCTTGGATCACATTGGTGTGCTGGCACTCTTTCTCCTTTTATTAAAACAAAAATGCAGCTGCTGACCAGAAGTACAGCTCTACAAGTGGGGCTTTCATCGTTTTGGTAAGAGATTCATATCCAGGGTTGACATCATTTCAGTTATGGCATTTTCATTATTAAAGCTTGGAATTTCAAGTTTGTTTATTAAAGATTTAAAGCTATAGGTTAAATCACCAAATTGAAATCCACTTATTTTCCCATACTATGATAAGTGGATAGGTGTGCTGGAAAATATATTTTTCAGATTTTCCCACCAAATGAATTATTTTAATTGTGAAATGCATTGTATCATACAGAAACTGACACTGTCCCCCTGAATCTTAGCATTCTTCTTTATAAAAGTAACTCTCTACATCCTTTAGTTTCTAGTAAATTTAGCAAATAAATTTAGCTCTAAGAAGAGCTATTGACTATTAAGCGTTGACAAAAATAGTGGCGAGGACTTTTACTTAGCCCTTGTGGCAACTTTGCTGTGTACATCATCTGTTTCTCATCAGTCTCTAAAATTGATAATTCTTTAAAACATGTGGCATTTACCAATGTTTACAAAGGTGTTACACTCAGTATAGTCTCGTATGTAGGGTTCTCTTAATTTGTAACCCTGTCTTTTTCACAGCAGTGCATCTTTCATTGCAAAGCAAAAATTAGCAGAATGCTTGTAATCTAAGGTTTAGTGTAAATTCTATTTTAAATAGCACAATTAACATTGTATAGTTAACAAAGACACTTTCACAGAAATATTAATGAAACAAAGTTCCAGATACATTGAGAAAAGTCTGGAAGTGCCTGTAGTTCAGGGCTATTGTCCCTGTGGAGTCAGAGTGTGCAGCCAGTAAATCTGTATGTTCACCAACCAGGAAGCCCCCAGGCCAGGAGGTCCAAATAGTTTCATTCCATTGGCAAGATTGATCAAATCGTAGAATATTGATTGAATGTTCGAGCCTGTCTCCTTTCCCTAAAGATTGGGCTGGCCCCAAATCTCAACCCTCAAATCATGTGGTTGGTCTTGCTGATGACTAGCCTTATCCTGAAGCTTTTATGGGCCCCATCTTGAGTAACCTCCTTAGCATTACAAAGACATTTCTATCACTCAAGAAATTTCCAGAGTTTTTGAAGCTCTGTGCCAAAAACTAGGGACAAAGGTCAGATATGGGTTTTAATTACATCATAGTTCCATATTATAATGACTATTAAATAAAATAATTATTGAGATAAAACCCAAAGAAATATTTAAAAAGATAGTTCTGATGAAATTTCACTTGCAGAGATAATCAGTAAATTAATATCAATCACAATAGGTAAATCTCTTCTTGTGTGTGCATGCTAAGTTGCTTCAGTTGCATCTGACTCTTCGAGACACCGTGGACTGTAGCCTGCCAGGCTCCTCTGTCCATGGGATTCTTCTGGCAAGAATACTGGAGTTGCCAGTATTCTTGAGCTGCCGTGCCCTCCTCCAGGGGATCTTCCTTAGAAACTTCCTCTCCTCTGTCTCCTGCCCTGGCAGGTGGGTTCTTTACCACTGGCGCCATCTTGTGGGAGTTGCAAATTTTAAATTTCTACATCTACATTTAAAATAGATTTAAAGATCCATTATAACTGGTAACTTATTTCACAGAATTGTGAAAATAATATTCTGATTACAATTTTAATATCTAATAAACGCATCTAGTTTTTTAAAACAGATAAACATTGCTAGAATTTCACAATCAAGTGTTTGCTGAATATATTTCTTACATACTCAACACTATGCTAATAGAGGGAACGAAGAGGAAGTTTAAGACATGGTCTCTGCTTTTAAAGAATGTAAAATCCAATGGGAGTTGGATTGAATTAGCATGCATAGCACAACTAGAGGAGTTATATGGTAGTGGTGTGGAATAAGTTAGCTTCACCAAGGAGGTAGAACTTGCAAGTTTTAAACAAAAACATGTAAATTCCTTCCTGAAGTTTTATACAAACATTCCTGAAATCAGGTCTTCTTTGTGTTCATTAGATTATAATGTCTTTCCTAAAAAGTATGGTTACCACAGTTCCTTTTACATATTTTAATGCTAAAACATCACTATTTTATGTTTTTCTAAAACATAGCTGCTAAAGATTTAAAGCCACATTTTTGCAACCTTTCCTGTTCCTACTTCAAGAACCAGATAGAGTTAAGTTGATGTTTTTATTCAATCCTGATATTAGGCTGCAAGTTCTACTTTCTTTTTTGTCCCTCTCCTTTGTAGAATAGATTAAGAAAAAAATATTAACAGAAAGTGTCCACAAAAACACTTAAATTATCAATGGGGGTACATTTGCAGGAAATAATTCTTCATCGTATTCCAATTCTATTAAAATTATTTCAGAAAACATAAATTTTTAATATGAAAACTTTAAACTAAAATTAACATCCATTTGGTGAATGTTGTTGTTAACTAGAATTGTACAGATCAAGACTGTTTTACAATAGAGGAGTCATTTGTGGTCAGTGGGGCATAAAATGTGGTTTTAGATGCCAAAGTGTAATGAAATTAAATTTATGTCACTCTTTTTGCTTTCTTTTCTGTGGACTAATCATGAATCTACTATGTCACTCAAGTTTGTTTAACAGCTGGTGTTAATGAAAAGACACTGGTCTTAAAATATAGTAAGGGTGGTTATAATAAACCTTGTACAATATGCTGAAAATTTTTATGAGTCAATTCATAGAGTACATGTGAACTTGTAAAAAGAAAATCAATACCTTAGTGAAGGATAAAAATGGGAGGGATGGATAACATCAGAGCTTTTCAATTATTCTATCATTTGTTTTTAAATTTTTTGAAAGCTATTTTAAAATTATATATGGATTACATTTGCATATTTTAGCTGGCTATTTTGTCTTATTAGATTAGTAAACAAATCAAAGATACCTTACTGAAGAACTTTTCCCAATCTGATAGCTTCTAGATGTTAAGAAAAATTGGGTATGATGATATTAATTTGCTGTTAACTAATGTTGTACAACATTGCTAAATGACAGTCCATCTGTCAAATTAACGTCATGACATCCTACGTGTTATTTTAATATGTTATGAGGATGAAATGTGTTTTTTAGATATGTTTTACATTTGCACTAAGTAATGGAAAGTACAATATATTATGTGCCTGTGCCCCGAGGAGAGTTTTTAACCAAAATAATTGAAGGTAATAAATCTTACTCCGTTTCCCTCTCGGTTGCCCCTGTGCCAGCATACATGCCTTCTGTATTATTCTATCTTCTATGCATAGGAATCTTGCTAGATAGTAACAGAGGCTGAACACGATTGTGTGTGCTATAGAATAAACTCCATAATACTTGAGAAAATTTTGCTTTGCCCTAAAATGTCACTTTAATAAAGCTCTCTATGATCACTTTTATAATAATTTGATCTCCTCTACTAAGACTGAAATGTGCTCTTGAATGATGTTGCTATTGAACATAACACAAGTTTTTCAAATAATTAGGAATGTCAATAAGCTAATAAATCTCTCCAATGTTTAATTTGTATACCTGGTAGGTGTTTTTGCTTAAAAGAGTGTGTATGAGGGTGATTGATTTATAATGTGTTTAAATTTTTTGTTTGTTTGTTTTGTTTAAATTGTCATAGGTAACAGTGATAAAATTTGCTGCAAAGAAGTAATGCAATTCATATCTGATATATTACTTAACAATGTCTTTAATCATGCCTTTATCTTGCCAACATTTCTTAATGTGAATTTTTAAAATTTGAAGATAGTTCATTTTAAGCACATTATTCTAACAGCTGGTATTCCTCATAATACTTTATTTTCATGTGTAAATATATAGCACATATGATTATTTTTAACAGTGATTAGAGCGTTTCATAGCTTTTGTGTAACAATACCCGGAGCAGTTTCAGTGTATATTTAAATGTGACAATGTATTGCGAAAAGTGAATTTTTAAACTATTTAAATAGGATACTTTTCAACAAGAAATAATGATGTGAATGAAAACTAATCCAATATATATGAGTGTAGCCCAGGCTTGCAATATTGGTTTATCCATTAATTTTCTTACCCCAGGTGTTTGTTTAGTGGGAAGTCATCTCACAAAGTGATGATAGATGTATTTTACTCAGAACTGGTTATACAAGTCCAACATCTTGTACTTTTCATGCTCAAAACTGTTTGCTTAGAAACAATTGCCTATAAATGTTTTAAAGTCACAATTCAAAAAAATTGTTCATGATTTTTTGATAGAAGGAACACTTTCTAAAAGCTTTCAGTGAACAAATTAGAACATATAAAAACCTAGGTAGAAGTGAATTTTATTCATAATTTCATTATAAAATTCTTACTGAATAACATTAGAACAGAAATTTTTCTAAAATGGAAACACTTTACTGATTTTTCACACTCTTAAGTAATATATTATCATTTTAAAATAGCAGATTTTTGTTGTAAAAATCAAGCAATAAAAAAAATCAAGATTGTAAATTTTACCTATAATTTCACCTTTCAGAGAAAACTATCGTTAACACTCTGTTGTATATCCTTCCAGGATATTTTTGAACAAAATACTTTAAAAATATGCTTATGTATAGTACTTTGCAAGCTGATGTTTTCACTTCATATATCATGGGTATCTTTCCATGTCAATGTAGGTAGTGATAATTTTTAATGATGACATAGTATTCTGGTCATAGTTACCTCCCTACAGGTAAACCATAGTTCATTTGTTGTTATTTTATTTCATTTGGAAGATAATTGCTTTACAATGTTGTGTTGGTTTCTGCCATACAACAAAATAAGTCAGCCATTAGTATATATATGTCCCCAGCATTGAACCTCCCTCCCACTCCCACCACATCCAATCTTTCTAGGTTGTCACAGAGCACTGGGTTGAGCTCCCTGTGTTTTACAGCAACTTCCTACTAGCTGTTTTACACGTGATAATATGTATTTCAATGCTATTCTCTCAATTCATCCCACCCTCTCCTGCCCGCGCTATCTGTTCTCTGTGTCTGCGTCTCTATTCCTGCCCTGCAAATAGGTTCATCAACGCCATTTTTCTAGATCCCATATATATGTGTTAGTATGTGACATTTGTTTTATTCTTTCTGACTTACTTCACTCTGTATAACACACTCTAGATTAATCCAGCTCACTAGAATGGACTCAAATTCATTCCTTTTTATGGCTAAGTACTATTCCATTGCATATATGTACCACAACTTCTTTATTCATTCATCTCTTGATGGTCCTCTAGGTTGCTTCCACATCTTAGCTATTGTAAGTAGTGCTACAATGAACATGAGGGTATATATATGTTTTTTTGAATTATGGTTTTTTCACATCAGAATTTATTTAATGAATCTATTGACAGACATTTAGGTTGTGTCCAGTTTGAGGCTATTATAAACAATGTTGTATTGTTTAATGGTTTTCTTGGAAGAAATTTATAAAACTTGAAATTACTGGGTTAAGTGTTTAGATGCTTCAAAGATTTACACAGCTCATCAAATTGCTCTCTCAGAGTTACGCTGATCAATATATAAATTTACAGTGTCACCAACAGTTGTATGGTGCTCTCCACCCTCCACAACCCTGTATACAATCCATTTCCTAATATTTGCTAATTAGATGCGATGGAGTAGCACATCTTACACATTTATTGATGATTTTAGATTTCTTCATTTGTGGAGTACCAGGAAGTACATGCTTTTTCCCTAGTCTTCTAAGTATTTGCCTTTTTCTTATTGTAGTGATGATATTAACCCTCTGTGTATCATATATTGAAGTTTATCCTTTAACGTGATTGATGTTATATGTCAGCTTGTGGTCAATTATATTTTGTTACATCTTTTTACTGATAGTTTCTAGCTTTAGTGCATACTAAGAAAGGTCTTTCTCATCCAGGTTATGAAAGATATTTTATTTTATTCTAGTGCTTCTACAGTTTATTCCATTTATTTCCTTTCTAGTCATTTAAAACTGATATAATTAACATATGATAACTTGCAGATATTTAAGGTATACAATTTGACAAGTTTTTATATACTTATGACCCATGAAACCATCAGCATGATCAAAATAATGAATATATCTGTCACCCCCCAAAAGTTGTTTCATGTCTGTTTGTAGTCCTTTCCCCCCGCCTCTTTCTTCCTCACCTCTCACCCCCATCCCCAAACAGTTACTGATCAACTTTCTGTCCTGTAGATTAGTTTTAATTTTCTAGACTTTCATATGAATGGAATCATAGAGTAGGTATCCTTTTATGTTTGGCTTCTTTAACTTAGCATAGTTATTTTGAGATTCATCTATGTTGTTGCATATAACAGTAGTTCATTCTGTTTTATTGCTGAGTAGTGTTCTTTATATGAATATAATAAAATTTGTTTAGTCACATGGCAATAGACTTTGGGTTATTTCCAGTTTCTGGCTATTACCAATAAAGTTACTGTGACCACTCATGTACAAGTCTTTGCGTGGACATATGCATTCATTCGGAGAAGGCACTGGCAGCCCACTCCAGTACTCTTGCCTGGAAAATCCCATGGATGGATGAGCCTGGTAGGCTGCAGTCCATGGGGTCGCGAAGAGTCAGACACGACTGAGCGACTTCCCTTTCACTTTTCACTGTCATGCATTGGAGAAGGAAATGGCAACCCACTCCAGTGTTTTCGCCTGGAGAGTCCCGGGGACGGGGGAGCCTGGTGGGCTTCCGTCTATGGGGTCGCACAGAGTCGGACATGACTGAAGCGACTTAGCAACAGCAGCATGCATTCATTTCTCTGAGCAAGCAACTAAGTGAATGTTAGGTGCATATTTCACTTTTTGAGAAACTGCTAAACGTTCCCAAAGTCATTATACCATTTTACATTCCTCCCAACAAGGCCTAAAAGTTTCAGTTTTTCCATGTTTTTACCAATATTTGGTAGGATCAGTTTTTAAAATTTTAGCCATTTCCATGTGTTTGTGGTAGTATTTTATTGCAGTTTTCATTTGCATTTCTCTAATGACTGAAGATGGTGAGCATCTTTTCATATGTTTTCAGATATCTATATATTTTACTTGATGAAATGTCTGGTCAAATCTTATGTCCATTTAAAAAAATTGGGTTGTTTCTTAGCAAACTTGAGAAAGAAAATGGAGCAGGAGGAGTTGGGCTCCCTGACTTCAGATTATGCTACAAAGCAACAGTCATCAAAAAATATGGGACTGGCACAAAAATAGAAATATAGATCAAAAGAACAGGATAGAAAACCCAGAAATAAACATATGCATTTATGGTCAATTAATCTATGACAAAGGAGGCAATAATACACAATGTTGGAAAGACAGTCTCATCAACAAATGGTGTTGGGGGAACTGGAGAGCTACATGTAAACAAAAATGAAATTAGATCATTCTTTAACACCATACACAAAAATAAGCTCAAAATGGATTAAAAACCTAAATGTGAAATTAGACTCTATAAAACTTCTAAAGGAAATTGTAGGCAGAACACTCTGATATAAATCGTAGCAATATCTTTTCTGATCCATCTCCCAGAATAATGGAAATAAAAGCAAATATAAACAAATGGGACCTACATAAACTCAAAAGCTTTTGCACAGTGAAGGAAACAATAAACAAAATGAAATGGCAACCCACAGATTAGGAGAAAATATTTGCAAATGATGTAACCAACAAGGGATTATTCTCCAAAATTTACAAACAACCTGTGATGCTTAACAACATCAAAAGAAACACCCCAATAAACAAATGGGCAGAAGACTGAAATAGACATCTCTCCGAAGAAGACGTATAGATGTCCAAAGGGCACATAAAAAGATGTTCAACATCACTAATCATTAGAGAAATGCACATCAAAACTACCGTGAGACATCACCTCACAGAGCCAGAATGGCTATCATCAAAAAACCCACAAACAATAAATGCTGGAGATGATGTGGAGAGAAAGGAACCCTCCTACACTGTTGGTGGGAATGTAAATTGGTAGCTGCTATGGAGAACAGGACATATCTGAGCATATATCTGGAGGAAAACATGATCTGAAAGGATACATACAACCCAGTCTTCATTCATTTTTTCATGACTATGGGAAAAACCATAACTTTGACTATATGGACCTTTGTTGGCAAAATAGCGTCTGCTTTTTAATATGATATCTAAGTTTGTCAAAGCTTTTCTTCCAAGGATCAAGCTTCTTTTAATTTCATGGCTGCAATCACCATCTGCAGTGATTTTGGAGCCCCCAAAATAAAGTCAGTCACTGTTTCCACTGTTTCCCCATCTATTTCCCATGAAGTGGTGGGACCGGAGGCTATGATCTAACTTTTCTGAATGTTGAGCTTTAAGCCAGCTTTTCACTCTCTTCTTTCACCTTCTTCAAGAGGCTCTTTAATTCATCTCCACTTCCTGTCAATAGGGTGGTGTGCACAGAGTCGGACACGACTGAAGCGACTTAGCAGCAGCAGCAGGAGCATTGCATATCTGAGGTTCTTTATATTTCTCCTGGCGATCTTTTTTTTTTAATTAAAAAAATTAATCTCCTGGAAATCTTGATTCCAGCTTGTGCTTCATCCAGCCTGGCATTTCTCATGATGTACTCTGCATATAAGTTAAATAAACAAGGTGACAACATACAGCCTTGACGTACTCCTTTTCCAATTTGGAACCAGTCTGTTGTTCCATGTCCAGTTCTAACTGTTGCTTCTTGACATGCATACAGATTTCTTAGGAGGCAGGTAAGGTGGTCTGGTATTTCCATCTTTTGAAGAATTTTCCACAATTTGTTGTGATCCACACAGTCAAAGGCTTTTGTGCAATGAAGCAGAAGCAGATGTTTCTCTGGAATTCTCTTGGTTTTTCTATGATCCAATGGATGTTGGCAATTTAATCTCTGGTTCCTCTGCCTTTCCTAAATCCGGCTTGAACATCTGGAAGTTCTTGGTTCACATACTGTTGAAGACTAGCTTGGAGAATTTTGAGCATGACTTTGCTGGCATGTAGTTTGTACATTCTTTGGCATTGCCCTTGTTTGGGATTGGAATGAAAACTGAGCTTTTCCAGTCCTGTGGCCACTGCTGACAGTTTTCCAAATTTGCTGACATATTGAAGGCAGCACTTTCACAGCATCATCTTTTAGGATTTGAAATAGCTCACCTGGAATTCCATCACACCACCAGCTTTGTTCATGGTGATCCTTCCTAAGGCCCACTTGACTTCGCAATCCAAGATATCTGGCTCTAGGTGAGTGATCACACCATCGTGGTTATCTGGGTCATGAAGATCTTTTTTGTATAGTTCTTCTGTGTATTCTTGCCACATCTTCTTAATATCTTCTGCTTCTGTTACGTCCACAGTGTTTCTGTCCTTTATTGAGGCCCGTCTTTGCATGGAATGTTCCCTTGGTATCTCCAATTTTCTTGAAGAGAGCTATAGTCTTTCCTAGTCTATTGTTTTCCTCCATTTCTTTGCATTGTTCATTTTGGAAAGCTTTCTTATCTCTCCTTGCCATTCTTTGGAACTCTGCCTTCAGATGCTTATATCTTTCCTCTTGTCTCTTTCCTTTCACTTCTCTTCTTTTCTCAGCTATTTGTAAGGCCTTGTCAGACAATCATTTTGCCTTTTTGCATTTCTTTTTTTTCTTGGGGATGGTTTTGATCACTGCCTCCTGTATAATGTTATGACGCTCTGTCCATAGTTCTTCAAGCACTCTATCTTATCAGATCTAATCACTTGAATCTATTTGTCACATCCACTGTATAATCATAGTGATTTGATTGAGGTTATATTTGTATGGTCTAGAAGTCTTCCCTACTTTCTTCAATTTAAGTCTGAATTTTGCAATAAGGAGTTCATGGTCTGTGCCACGGTCAGCTCCTGGTCTTGTTTTGGTTGACTCTATAGAGCTTCTCCATTTTCAGCTGGAAAGACTATAATCATTCTGTTTTCAGTATTGACCATCTGGTGATGTCCATGTGTAGAGTTATCTCTTGTGTTGTTGGAAGAGGGTGTTTGCTATGATCAGTGTGTTCTCTTGGCAAAACTCTGTTAGCCTTTGCCCTGCTTCATTTGATGTTAGACATAGATTTTTTTGGTAAATACCTTTTAATAACTTGAAAAAAGTTTTATTTCCATTTGCTGAGCATATTTATCAGGAATAATTGTTGGATTTTGTGAAATGCTTTTTCTGTGTCTATGAGATGATAAAAAGTTCTTTTTTCAAGTGTTAATAAAATGATTCATATTGATTTATTTTTGAATGTTAAACCTACCTTTCACTCCTGGGAGAAATCCAGCTTTACTATTTTATATATTGATTATATTTGCTAAAATTTTACGTATAATTTTTATGTCTATGTTTGTTAGTAGTATTGGTTTACTTTTCTAGTTTGGTCTAGTTTTCTTTTCTTCTGATATTTTTGATGTCTTTGATATTAAAGTGATGAACTCATAGAATGAGCTGAGAAATTTTACCTACTATTCACTCTTTGGAAGTTTGTGTAGAATTGATATTATTTCTTCCTTAAATGTTAGGTAGGAATCAAAGTGCAGTTTTCTCTGTGGGTTTGCTTTTTTAAAAAACTTTTAATTTTATATTGCAGTATAGCTGATTGACAATGTTGTGATCATTTCAGATGGACAGCAAAACGTGGGATTGTTTTTTCTTTTTGTTGTTGTTGTTCAGTCACTAAGTTGTGTCTGACTCTTTGTTACCTCAGGACTATAGCACACCAGGCTCTTTTGTCCCACACCATCTCCCAGAGTTTGCTCAGATTGATGTCCATTGAGTTGCTGATGCTATCTAACCATCTCATTCTCTGCCTCTCCTTTCTCCTTTTGTCTTCTGTCTTTCCTAGCATCAGGGTTTTTTCCAATGAGTTGGCTCTTTGCATCAGGTGGCCAAAGTATTGGAGCTTCACCTTCAGCAACAGACCTTCCAATGAATATTTGGGATTGATTTCCTTTAGGATTGACCAGTTTGATCTCTTTGCGGTCCAAGGGACTCTCAAGAGTTTTCTCTAGCACCACAATTTGAAAGCATAATTCTTCAGTGCTCAGCCTTCTTTATGGTCCAACTCTCACATCGATACATGACTCCTGGGAAAACCACATAGTTTTGTTTTACAGACCTTTGTTGGAGAGGTGATGTCTCTGCTTTTTAATATGCTGTCTAGATTTGTAATAGCTTTTCTTTCAAGGAGCAAACTTCTTTTAATCCCATGACTCCAGTCACTGTCCACAGTGGTTTTGGAGCACAAGAAAATAAGAATCAGTCACTGCTTCTACTTTTTCCCTTTCTATTTGCCATGAAGTAAATAGAACCAAATGCCATGATCTTAGTTTTTTGAATAGTGAGTTCCAAGGCAACTTTTTCATTCTCCTCTTTCGCCTTCATCAAGAGGCTCTTTAGTTCCTCCTCACTTTCTGCTATTAGAGTGGTATCATCTGCATGTCTGACACGGCTGATATTTCTCCTGATGATCTTGAGTCCAGCTTGTGATTCATTCAGCCCAGCATTTTGCTTGATGTACTCTGCATAGATAACTTCATTTGGGAAATAAAGCTAGAGACAGATGGGGCTTTGTAGGAGAAATTTAGTCTTTATCCTGCAGGTTATGGGAAGCTACCAAAGGATGGTAAGTAGAGTTAATGTGATAAGTTGGTGTTTTGGGAAGATCACTCTGGCTGCAGTATAGAAGATAGTTTAGGGAGGGACAAGACTAGAGGCAAAAAGCCTAGTTAGAAAGTTATTGCAAAGGCTCAGGTAAGTAATGATGTGGCCTGAACTAAATCAGAAGCAGTGATAAAGGAGGCGTATTTTATTTTATTTTAGATGTTTGTCTATTTATTTATTTGGCTGCCCCTAGTCTTAGTTGTGGCATGTGGGCTCTGGAGCTTGATGGCTCAGTAGATTCCATGTGCAGGCTTAGTTGCTCTGTGGCATGTGGGATCTTAGTTCCCTGACCAAGGATCGAACCTGTGCCCCTTGCATTGCAAGGCAGATTTTTAACCACTGGACAGAGTAGTCCCCAGAGGCATATTTTAGAGATTAATTAAAAGGAATTAATGATTTAGCTATTGATTTAGGTTGGAAATAATGGTGAAGATAAGAGAAGAGAATGTGGTGTGATGTTTCTCATCCATTCATTTAACCATTGGATCTGAAGATAATTCTTAAATATCTTCTCCAGGTCAGGTACCCCACTGGGTGCTGGTGATCCATTGGTGAGAAAAATAGATATGTCTCCTATCCTCGTGAAACTTACAGGCACTGGGGAGAGCAGACATTAGGCAAATAATTGCATAAATAAGGACATAAAAATTGTGGTAACAACTATGAAAGAAAGGAACAAAACACCTTGAAAGAGGAGAGCAAAAACTAGTCTAGAGTAGGAGATAAAGAAAGGCCAGCCAGGCACATAATTGAAAGGGAAAAGTAGTCTAGGTGGAGGGAACCCCAAGTTTGAAGTTCTTGAGATAATAAAGAGCTTAGTGTATTTGAGAAACCAAGGGAAACCAGAGTTGCTGGAGCTCCATGAACAATTCTATAAAATAAGATTGGTGAAGTCATCAGGGTCCAGATTATAAAAGGTCATGTGAGCTCTCTTAAGGATTATTAATTTTATCCTATGGAAAAGGGGAAACAACTGAAAAGTTAGATTGAGGACCAACATGATCAGATTGGAGTTTTAAAAGATCACTGTGGGGGAATTCCCTTGTGGTCCAGTGGCTAGGACTCCTGTGCTTTCACTTCCAAAGGCACAGGTTCAATCCCTGGTCAGGGCACTAAGGTCCTGCAAGTCACTGGCATGCCCCCCCCCAAAAAAAAACACCACTGTTGTCACAATATGAATAGATTAGATTTGAGAACAAACATAGTGGAGGCATGAAAGCTCTTGCAGTGAACTGGGTAAGGAAAAAAGAGGTTGTGGGTTGGATTTGGGGTGATGTCAGAATGGCTGTATAGATATGCATGTAGAACCATCTTCAAAGCAGAATTAACAAGACCAAGTGATGAATAAAGCAGTGGAAAAAGGGATATTGAATTAGAGTCTTTTTTAAGGTGACCCTTTTTCCTTAATTTCATTTTCAACACAATTTTAGCTCAGACAGCAATTCAGAGAGGGTTTCCCAGTAAATGATCTAAGTGGTCTATTTTATATTGAAGTATAGTTGATTTTCAATGTTGTGTTAGTTTCTACTGTACAGCAAAGTGATACAGCAATAGTGTACAGCAAAAATGTCAGTTTTATATTTTTTTCCATTATGGCTTATCACAGGATTTTGAATATAGCTCCATATATAGTAGGACTTTGTTTTTTTTATCCATTCTATGTTTAATAGTTTGTATCTGCTAATCTCAAACTCCCAATCCATCCTTTCCCTACTCCCCCTCAAGAGAGGCAACCACAAGTCTGTTCTCTGTCTGTGAGTCTGTTTTTGTTTTGTAGATAAGTTCATTTGTGTCATATTTTAGATTCTACATATAAATGATACCATGTGGTATTTGTCTTTCTCTGATTTACTTCGCCTAGCAAGATAATCTTTACATCCATCCATGTTGTTTCAAAGGGCATGACTCTTCTTTATGTCTGAGTAGTATTCCATTGTATATATGCACCACATCTTCTTTACCCATTTACCTGAGTGCACATTTACGTTGTTTCCGTGTCTTGTCTATTGTCAATATTGCTACTATGAACAATGGGGTTCGTGTATCTTTTCAATTAGAGTTTTCTCCAGACATATGCCCGGAGTGGGATGGTAGGATCACATGGCTAGTTATAGTTCTTGGTTGCAAGATGTAACAACCAACTCTGGCTGACTTAAACAAAAAGGGAAGTTTAAAAATAAGGATTATGGACAACTCATGAAATTGATTGAAAGGTTAGAGAAGTAGGATCAGGAATGATGGAGTAGGGTCAGGAGGAACTAATTGACAACCTTATCAGGATGCCACCCCCAGAATGAAAGAAGTCTAACTGATTTTTCTATCTTTGTATCAATCCACCTGTGACTCAGAGTCCCAGAAAAGGCACTCTAAGCAGCTGAGCATTAGCTATATGCCTGGCTTTTGATATAAGACAATAAGAGAGGAAGAAAGCATTAATTGCATCTGGGAACTTCTTCAGCCTTCATACAGGGAAGGCACATTATCTTGATTTACAGTCCTCAAAATTGCACAAAATTTAGTGAAGGCTATACCTACTCCCCACCCACAAAATTAAGGTGTGGTTAGAAGGGGAAATTGAATTTGGGTTAGCCAAAGAAAAATCAAATATCCACCACAGAGAGGGAGATATCGGGGATGACTCCTTTTCTCAGACTTAAAAAACACAAATGTCTGATTAATCCAGTTAAAGAGAAAGACCATGGGCACAAAATGATGTTACTTGTGCTAAAACTCATGATATCAAACCTAGATTTAAGACCTAACCTAATTGCAGTTTTGACCTTCCCCAGAAATGTAATCTTAATCAGTTTGAAAATTTCTGGTCAGCATCAATCAGGTTAATCTGTCCTGTGGACCCTCTCCATCACCCCCTCAAGAGGAAGAAGAGGCAGTCTGCATGATAAAAACTCTTTCTGGCCCCAAATAATCTTTTCCTTTCTTTCCTAATTACTTCCTTGCTCCACCCTCCTTTCTACAAAAGCTTTCCATTTTGTACCATTTCTCTGAGTGCCTTCTAGTCGCTTGATGGGATGCTCCTTGACTCCTGAATTAATTGTTGAATAAAGCCAATTAGATCTTTAGATTTACTCAGCTGAATTTTGTTTTGTTTTGTTTTGTTTTTGACAATCTTCTTTGAAGTATTAAGAGGGTCTAAATGAAATAAACATAGAAGACCTCTTCACCCAAGGACATGACCTCTTTGCAGACCCTCTACTCTTAAAAAAAAAAAAAAATGGTAAGAAGCACCCTACCACAAATGGAAAAATGAGCAAATTTGGGAATAAACTTGCAGTCCCCAGGGTGTATTAATGATTGGAGCCCTTATAGT
This sequence comes from Oryx dammah, assembly GCF_014754425.2. Classification (NCBI taxonomy): domain Eukaryota; kingdom Metazoa; phylum Chordata; class Mammalia; order Artiodactyla; family Bovidae; genus Oryx; species Oryx dammah. The sequence continues at coordinate 50,639,822 of NW_024070192.1, read as the reverse complement.
CCTCTTTAATCAGAGAAGGCAAATGGCACCCCACTCCAGTACTCTTGCCTGGAAAATCCCATGGATGGAGGAGCCTGGTAGTCTGCCGTCCACGAGGTAGAGAACAGTCGGACACGACTGAGCGACTTCACTTTCACTTTCATGCATTGGAGAAGGAAATGGTAACCCACTCCAGTGCTCTTGCTTGGAGAGTCCCAGGAACTGGGGAGCCTCTATGGGGGCTGCCGTCTATGGGGTCGCACAAAGTTGGACACGACTGAAGCGACTTAGCAGCAGCAGCAGCAGCAGCAGCAGCAGCAGTCCTCTTTAATAGGCTTCCCAAGGGGCGGTCCTAAGATGGTGGAGGAATAGGTCGGGGAGACCACTTTCTCCCCAACAAATTCATCAAAAGAACATTTAAATGCTGAGTAAATTCCACAAAACAACTTCTGAATGCCGGCAGAGGACATCAGGCACCCAGGAAAGCAGCCCATTGTCTTCGAAAAGAGGTAGGAATAAAAATAAAAGACAAAAAAAGAGACAAAAGAGGTAGGGATGGAGCTCTGCCCCGGGAAGGGAGCCTTAAAAAGAGAGAAGTTTCCAAACACCAGGAAACACTCTCACTGCCGAGTCTGTGGCAAGCCTTGGAAGCACAGAGGGCAACATAACAGGGAGGAAAAATAAATAAATAACTAAAACCCACAGATTACGAGCCCAACGGTAACTCCCCTAGCAGAGAAGCAGCACAGACGCCTGCATCCGCCACTAGCAAGAGGGGGCTGGGCAGGGAGGCATGGGCTGCAGTGCTTAGGGTAAGGATCAGGCCCAAATGCCCCGAGGGCAATCAGAGTGAACTAACTTGGGCTAGCAAACCAGACTGGGGGATAGCTACCACACGAAAAGCTCTAACATAAGATACCCCAAGACCGCACACAGAACAAAGGACGGAACAGAATTAGCCGGCTGCAGACCATCCCCCTCTGGTGACAGGCAGCCAGAGCCAGAAGGGCTGGAAGGGGGCAATTGCAGCCCCGGGGAGACATTATCTACCAAACTGCAAGCAGGCTTCTTTGCTAGCTAAGACTTCTTGGGGTTTTGGACAGTCATTATCCGCCTGAGAAGATGCACCAGTTGTACACCCAGAGAACTGAGCAGCAGGGATGGGAGAGGCGATACGTTGCAGCGACCACACTCACCAAATACCTCATTACCTGAGCTGCTTGGACCTGAGAAGGGCACAAAACGCAGGCCCAACCGAGTCTGCGCCTCTGCGGACTACCCAAGTGCCTGAACCTGAGCGGCTTAGACCTGGGAGGTGCATGCAGCCCAGGGCCGGCCTTGGATGGTTCCCAGCAGAGCAACCTAGAGCCTGAGCTGTGTGCACCGTGAGTGGGGGCAGGCTCAGTGTGGCTGAGACACTGCGAGCACACGCCAGTGTTACTTGTTTGCAGTGTTCCTCCCTCCCCACAGCGCGACTGAACAAGTGAGCCTAAAAAAAGTGTCCACCACCGCCCTCCTTGTGTCAGGGCAGAAATCAGACACTGAAGAGATCAGCAAACAGAAGAAGCTAAAACAGAGGGAACCGCCTTGGAAGTAACAGGCGCAATAGATTAAAACCCTGTGGTTAGTACCGACTACATAGGAAGGGGCCTATAGATCTTGAGAAATATAAGCCAAACCAAGGAACTGTCTGAAAATGAACTAACCCCACACTGCCCACAACACCACCAGAGAAAGTCCTAGATATATCTTTACTATTTTTATGATCATTCTTTTTTTTAACTTAAAAAAAATTTTAAGTCCTTTATTACTCCTTTAATTTTCATTTTTATAACCTACTATTACTTTTCAAAAAAAAACCCCATTTTTAAAGCAAACTTCATATATATATATTTTAAAAATAATTTTTGTGACTTTGTTTTTTTCTTCTTCTTCTTTTCTTTAATTTTGTATTTTTGAAAATCCAACCTCTACTCTAGATTTAATCTTTGCTTTTTGGTATTTGTTATCAATTTTGTACCTTTAAAAACCCAATCTTCAATACCCATTTTTACTTGGGAGTGAGATTACTGGCTTGACTGCTCTCTCCTCCTTTGGACTTTCCTTTTTCTCCACCAGGTTGCCTCTGTCTCCTCCTTCCCCCTTTTCTTCTCTACCCAACTCTGTGAATCTCCGTGTGTTCCAGACGGTGGAGAACACTTAGGGAACTGATTACTGGCTGGATCTGTCTTGCTCCTTTTCATTCCCCCCCTTTTATCCTCCTGGCCACCTCTGTCTCCTTCCTCCCTCTTCTCTTCTCTGTATAACTCCGTGAACATCTCTGAGCGGTCAGACTGTGGAGTGCACATAAGGAAGTGATTACTGGCTAGCTTGCTCTCTCCTCTTTTGATTCCACCTCATCTCATTTGGGTCACCTCTAACTCCCTCTTCCCCCTTCTCTTCTCCATGTAACTCTGTGAACCTCTCTGGGTGGCCCTCACTGTGGAGAAACTTTTCATCTTCAACCTAAATGTTTTATCAATGGTGCTGTATAGAAGGAGAAGTCTTGAGACTACTGTAAAAATAAGACCGAAAATCAGAAGCAGGAGGCTTAAGTCCAAATCCTGAGAACATCAGAGAACTCCTGACTCCAGGGAACATTAATTGATAGGAGCTCATCAAACGCCTCCAGCCCTACACTGAAACCAAACACCACCCAAGGGCCAATAAGTTCCAGAGCAAGACATACCATGCAAATTCTCCAGCAACACAGGAACACAGCCCTGAGCTTCAATATACAGGCTGCCCAAAGTTACTCCAAAAACATTGACATCTCATAAGTCATTACTGGACACTTCATTGCATTCCAGAGAGAAGAAATCCAGCTCCACCCACCAGAACACACAAGCTTTCCCAAGAAACCTTGACAAGCCACCAATACAACCCCACCCACAGTGAGGAAACTCCACAATAAAGAAAATTCCACAAACTGCCAGAATACAGAAAGGCCACCCAAACGCAGCAATATAAACAAGATGAAGAGACAGAGGAATACCCAGCAGGTAAAGGAACAGGATAAATGCCCATCAAACCAAACAAAAGAGGAAGAGATAGGGAATCTACCTAATAAAGAATTCTGAATAATGATAGTAAAAATGATCCAAAATCTTGAAATAAAAATGGAAGCACAGATAAATAGCCTGGAGACAAGGATTGAGAAGATGCAAGAAAGGTTTAACAAGGACCTAGAAGAAATAAAAAAGAGTCATATATAATGAATAATGCAATAAATGAGATCAAAAATACTCTGGAGGCAACAAATAGTAGAATAACGGGGGCAGAAGATAGGATTAGTGAAGTAGAAGATAGAATGGTAGAAATAAATGAATCAGAGAGGAAAAAAGAAAAACGAATTAAAAGAAATGAGGACAATCTCAGAGACCTCCAGGACAGTATTAAACACTCCAACATTTGAATCGTAGGAGTCCCAGAAGAAGAAGACAAAAAGAAAGACCATGAGAAAATACTTGAGGAGATAATAGTTGAAAACTTCCCAAAAGTGGGGAAGGAAATAATCACCCAGAGAGTCCCAAACAGGATAAACCCAAGGCGAAACACCCCAAGACACATATTAATCAAATTAACAAAGATCAAACACAAAGAACAAATATTAAAAGCAGCAAGGGAAAAACAACAAATAACACACAAGGGAATTCCCATAAGGATAACAGCTGATCTTTCAATAGAAACTCTTCACACCAGGAAGAACTGGCAAGACATACTTAAAGTGATGAAAGAAAATAACCTACAGCCCAGATTACTATACCTAGCAAGGATCTCATTCAAATATGAAGGAGAAATCAAAAGCTTTACAGACAAGCAAAAGCTGAGAGAATTCAGCACCCAAATCAGCTCTCCAACAAATGCTAAAGGATATACTCTAGACAGGAAACACAAAAAGGGTGTATAAACTTGAACACAAAACAATAAAGTAAATGGCAATGGGATCATACTTATCAATAATTACCCTAAACGTAAATGGGTTGAATGCCCCAACCAAAAGACAAAGACTGGCTGAATGGATACAAAAACAAGACCCCTATATAGGTTGTCTACAAGAGACCCACCTCAAAACAGGGGACACATACAGACTGAAAGTAAAGGGCTGGAAAAAGATTTTCCATGCAAATAGAGACCAAAAGAAAGCAGGAGTAACAATACTCATATCAGATAAAATAGACTTTAAAACAAAGGCTGTGAAAAGAGACAAAGAAGGACACTACATAATGATCAAAGGATCAATCCAAGAAGAAGATATAACAATTATAAATATATATGCACCCAACATAGGAGCACCACAACATGTAAGACAAATGCTAACAAGTATGAAAGGGGAAATTAACAGTAACACAATAATAGTGGGAGACTTTAATCCCCACTCACACCTATGGATAGATCAACTAAACAGAAAATTAAGAAGGAAACACAAACTTTAAACAATACAATAGACCAGTTAGACCTAATTGATATCTATAGGACATTTCACCCCAAAACAATGAATTTCACCTTTTTCTCAAGCGCACACAGAAACTTCTCCAGGATAGATCACATCCTGGGCCATAAATCTAGCCTTGGTAAATTCAAAAAAATTGAAATCATTCCAAGCATCTTTTCTGACCACAATGCAGTAAGATTAGATCTCAATTACAGGAGAAAAACTATTAAAAAATTCCAACATATGGAGGCTGAACAACACACTGCTGAATAACCAACAAATCACAGAAGAAATAAAAAAAGAAATCAAAATATGCATAGAAATGAATGAAAATGAAAACACAACAACCCAAAACATGTGGGACACTGTAAAAGCAGTGCTAAGGGAAAAGTTCATAGCAATACAGGCAAACCTCAAGAAACAAGAAAAAAGTCAAATAAATAACCTAACTCTACACCTAAAGCAACTAGAAAAGGAAGAAATGGAGAACCCTAGGGTTAGTAGAAGGAAAGCAATCTTAAAAATTAGGGCAGAAATAAATGCAAAATAAACAAAAGAGACGATAGCAAAACCCAACAAAGCCAAAAGCTGGTTCTTTGAAAGGATAAATAAAATTGACAAACCATTAGCCAAACTCATCAAGAAACAAAGGGAGAAAAATCAAATCAATAAAATTAGAAATGAAAATGGAGAGATCACAATAGACAACACAGAAATACAAAAGATCATAAGAGACTACTATCAGCAATTACATGCCAATAAAATGGACAACGTGGAAGAAATGGACAAATTCTTAGAAAAGTACAACTTTCCAAAATTGAACCAGGAAGAAATAGAAAATCTTAACAGACCCATCACAAGCAGGGAAATTGAAACTGTAATTAGAAAGCTTCCAGCAAACAAAAGCCCAGGTCCAGACGGCTTCACAGCTGAATTCTACCAAAAATTTAGAGAAGAGCTAACACCTATCCTACTCAAACTCTTCCAGAAAATTGCAGAGGAAGGGAGACTTCCAAACTCATTCTATGAGGCCACTATCACCCTAATACCAAAATCTGACAAAGATGCCACACAAAAAAGAAAACTACAGGCCAATATCACCGATGAACATAGATGCAAAATTCTAGCAATCAGGATCCAACAACACATTAAAAAGATCATACACCATGACCAAGTGGGCTTTATCCCAGGGATGCATGGATTCTTCAATATCCGCAAATCAATCTATGTAATACACCACACTAACAAATTGAAAAATAAAAGCCATATGATTATCTCAATAGATGCAGAGAAAGACTTTCACAAAATTCAACATCTATTTATGATTAAAAACTCTCCAGAAAGTAGGAATAGAAGGAACATACCTCAACATAATAAAAGTTATATATGACAAACCCACAGCAAACATTATCCTCAATGGTGAAAAATTGAAAGCATTTCCCCTAAAGTCAGGAACAAGACAAGGGTGCCCACTTTCACCACTACTATTCAACATACTTCTGGAAGGTTTGGGCACAGCATTCAGAGCAGAAAAAGAAATAAAAGGAATCCAAATTGGAAAAGAAGAAGTAAAACTCACTGTTTGCAGATGACATGATCCTCTACATAGAAAACCCTAAAGACTCCACCAGAAAATTACTAGAGCTAATCAATGAATATAGTAAAGTTGCAGGATATAAAATCAACACACAGAAATCCCTTGCATTCCTATACACTAATAATGAGAAAATAGAAAAAGAAATTAGGGAAACAATTCCATTCACCATTGCAACGAAAAGAATAAAATACTTAGGAATATATCTGCCTAAAGAAACTAAAGACCTACATATAGAAAACTATAAAACACTGGCGGAGAAGGCAACGGCACCCCACTCCAGTACTCTTGCCTGGAAAATCCCATGGACGGAGGAGTCTGGTGGGCTGCAGTCCATGGGGTCGCTAAGAGTTGGACACGACTGAGCGACTTCACTTTCCCTTTTCACTTTCATGCATTGGAGAAGGAAATGGCAACCCACTCCAGTATTCTTGCCTGGAGAATCCCAGGGACGGGGGAGCATGGTGGGCTGCCGTCTATGGGGTCGCACAGAGTTGGACACGACTGAAGCGACTTAGCAGCAGCAGCAGCAGCAGCAGCATAAAACACTGGTGAAAGAAATCAAAGAGGACACTAATAGATGGAGAAATATACCATGTTCCTGGATGGGAAGAATCAATATAGTGAAAATGAGTATACTACCCCCAAAGCAATCTATAGATTCAATGCAACCCCTATCAAGCCACCAGCAGTATTTTTCAGAACTAGAACAAATAATTTCACAATTTGTATGGAAATACAAAAAACCTCGAATAGCCAAAGCAATCTTGAGAAAGAAAAATGGAACTGGAGGAATCAACCTGCCTGACTTCAGACGATACTACAAAGCCACAGTCATCAAGACAGTATGGTACTGGCACAAAGACAGAACTATAGATCAATGGAACAAAATAGAAAGCCCAGAGATAAATCCACACACCTATGGACACCTTATCTTCGACAAAAGAGGCAAGAATATACAATGGATTAAAGACAATCTCTTTAACAAGTGGTGCTGGGAAAACTGGTCAACCACTTGTAAAAGAATGAAACTAGAACACTTTCTAACACCATACACATAAATAAACTCAAAATGGATTAAATATCTAAATGTAAGACCAGAAACTATAAAACTCCTAGAGGAGAACATAGGCAAAACACTCTCCAACACAAATCACAGCAGGGTCCTCTATGACCCACCTCCCAGAATACTGGAAAGAAAAACAAAAATAAACAAATGGGACCTAATTAAAATTAAAAGCTTCTGCACAACAAAGGGACGTATAAGCAAGGTGAAAAGACAGCCTTTGGAATGGGGGAAAATAAGCAACTGACAAACAACTAATCTCAAAACAAGCAACTCCTGAAGCTCAATTCCAGAAAAATAAACTACCCAATCAAAAAATGGGTCAAAGAACTAAATAGACATTTCTCCAAAGAAGACATACAGATGGCTAAAAAACACATGAAAAGATGCTCAACATCACTCATTGTCAGAGAAATGCAAATCAAGACCACAATGAGGTACCATTTCACGCCAGTCAGAATGGCTGCGATCCAAGAGTCTACAAGCAATAAATGCTGGAGAGGGTGTGGAGAAAAGGGAACCCTCTTACACTGTTGGTGGGAATGCAAACTAGTACAGCCACTATGGAGAACAGTGTGGAGATTCCTTAAAAAACTGGAAATAGAACTGCCTTATGACCCAGCAATCCCACTGCTGGGCATACACACTGAGGAAACCAGAGTTGAAAGAGACACGTGTACCCCAATGTTCATCGCAGCACTGTTTATAATAGCCAGGATATGGAAACAACCTAGATGTCCATCAGCAGATGAGTGGATAAGAAAGCTGTGGTACATATACACAATGGAGTATTACTCAGCCATCAAAAAGAATACATTTGGATCAGTTCTAATAAGGTGGATGAAACTGGAGCTGATTATATAGAGTGAAGTAAGCCAGAAAGAAAAACACCAATACAGTATACTAACACATATATATGGAATTTAGAAAGATGGTAACGATAACCCTGTATGTGAGACAGCAAAAGAGACACAGATGTATAGAACAGTCTTTTGGACTTTTGGGGAGAGGGAGAGGGTGGGATGATTTGGGAGAATGGCATTGAAACATGTATAATATCGTATAAGAAACGAATCGCCAGTCTAGGTTCAATGCAGGATACAGGATGCTTGGGGCTGGTGCACTGGGATGACCCAGAGGGATGGTATGAGGAGGGAGGAGGGAGGGGGGTTCAGGATTGGGAGCACATGTACGCCCGTGGCGGATTCATGTTGATGTATAGCAAAACCAATACAATATTGTAAAGTAATTAGCCTCTAATTAAAATAAATAAATTTAAATTAAAAAAAAAATAATAATAGGGTTCCCAGGTGGCTCAGTGGTAAAGAATCTGCCTGCCAAGCAAGAGACACAGAAGACACCCTGGATTGGGAAGATCTCCTGGGGAAGGAAATGGCAACCCACTCCAGCATTCTTGCCTAGGAAATCCCATGGACAGAGGAGCCTGGTGGGTTACAGTCCATGGGGTGGCAAAGAGCTGGACACAACTCAGCAACTAAACCACCACCACCTGTCCTCTTTAACACTCTTAAGGACTGGAAAACATTTTCTTTAGTTCTCCTATTTTCAAAACAATTAACTTCAGCTTCCTAGTGACCCTTATACGTACACAGTTTTCCTATTTTCTCTGCCACACCAAACTAAATGTTAAATTTCTTTCCTTCCTATACAATGTCTTCCCTCTCTCGTTTTTTTCCTTCACTGATTGAAATAAGCAGAGCTGTGGAATTTGAGGTTTGCACAATTCAGTATTTCTTAGGAGTACTTTTTTGAGAAGGGTAACTTTTAGATTTGGGGACCTTCTACTTGCAACCAAACAGCATCCAGAAATGTATACATCTGATATTTCACTTGGTGAGCATGATGGAGGAACAGTATTAGTACTTTGGTTAAAAGCCCAGGCTTTAGGAGTTCTAGAGAACAAATTCCATATGGAAATTCCTGGAGTTGTTAGAAAATTAGTGCGAGTGTGTGCATGCTCAGTCGTGTCTGACTCTGCAACACCATGGACTATAGCCCTCCAGGCTACTCTGTCCATGGGATTTCCCAGGCAAGAATACTGGAGCGGGTTGCTCTTTTCTCATCCAGGGGATCTTCCTGACCTAGGGATCAAAATCGTATCTCCTGGATCTCCTGCATTGGCAGGCAGATTCTTTACCACTACACCACCCGGGAAGCCTTAGAAAATTAGAATTGTTCTCTAAGTCATGATTGTATCTTTGGTCCTATTTGAAGAATTGACACTACTATCTGGACATGACTATGAAGGTACTGTCATGAAGATGGACCTGAGTAAATGGGAACCACTCTAATAAACAGATCCTTTAACAAACATCATTTTGGTCAGAACTAGTGATGAAAAACTTACCCTTTGTAGTTATGAGACTATAGTCTTTTTATCTCTCATCCCACAGTCACCTATTGATGCAACACTTGGAAGCCATTTTGGATGCTTTCTTAAGATTGCTTTTCTTTCCTACCTGTAAATGGGGTCTGAACCATGCTTCAGCTTGCCCTATTCACTTCCCTAAATCTATCCTTGTCCCTAATCTTGTCTCAACCTGTCTGTTGCTTTAATGAGTTCCAGTCTAAATTAATCCCATTGTTAATCCTGTTGTTTGTGCATTTTGCTATTGTTTTGCAATCACTTTTTCCTGGTCCCTGCCGTTTGACCATACACTCAATATTATTGCAACTCCAACTTGTCTGCATAAAGAAACTAATGTGGTATCTATTGGTATTTGTTGACAGATCTATGGGCCAGACGCCTGCAATGCAGGAGGCTCAGGTTCGATCCCTGAGTCAGGAAGATCCCCTGGAAAAGGGAATGGTTACCCATTCCAGTATTCTTGTCTGGAGAATTCCACAAACAGAGGAGCCTGGCAGACTACAGTCCATAGTGTCACAAAGAGTCAGATACAACTGAGCAACTAACACTTTCACATTTCTCACTTTCATCATTATAGTATCCTGGTAGCTCAGTGGTTAAGAATCCACCTGCCAGTGCAGGAGATGTGGGTTCTATCCCTGGGTCGGGAAGATCCCCTGCAGAAGGAAATGGCAACCCACTCCAGTATTCTTGCCTGAGAAATCACATGGACAGAGGACCCTGATGGGCTACAGTTCATGGGGTTGCAAAGGGTCAGACATGACTGAGAGACTAACACTTTCAACAAGCCCACAGTGGTTGAAAACTTCCCACTGCTTTTGAAGGTCATCATTGCAGTTAAATCAGTGAACACCTCTTTAAAGATGTAATGCCTGAATATGCTAGTGTAAAACTTCATAAACAAATTTCAATTAAAATAGAATTAGGTATTAAGTCAACTATACTATATATATATATATATATATATATATATATATATGTATTTACTTGCACACACACACAAAAGAGTATGGAGGTCACAGGGGGAGCTCTCATGCCCTACAACAATAGCAGAGCCCAAGAGTAGAAAGAAAGACCTCTTCTTGCTTGGAAAGAGCATAGGGAATGAGAGACTGTCACAACTCAGCCAATGAAAAGCCACTACAAACTCTCAAATACCAATGGACCCTGCTATAGACTGTCCAACTTCCCTTTCCCCTCTTTAAAAGAATTCTTCTCTCCTTGCTGTGTGGAGACTTGCAGGTGGCTTACCACAGCTGTAGACCCTGGATTTAATTCTTTGTTGATCCTAAGTGAATCCATGTTTTTCTGGAGAAATAACAGTGTATTTGTTTTATGTCAGGGCTAAGGACTGGGGAGGGGGATGATTCAAAGAGAATTCATGGTTCTTGCCTCGAATAGCTTACTGTCTCGTGAGGGAGAGGGAGAAATAAACAGTTAAGTTCAATATAAGTATAAATAGGAAAACAAGCTCAAGGAACTCAGGGTCTTACAGAGATGAGGATAAGGAAGATTTCACAGAGAAGTTAGAATAAAACTATATTAAAAGCTTTTACAGTACCTTGTATGTTCTAAGTGCTTTACATAGATTTTCATTGATGTAAAGTAACATTTTTAAAGATATAGGTAGGATTTTAATATATAACTACAGAGGGACAAGCATAAGTCAAAGCCCAAAAGCCTGACTCCCAAGTTCTTTCTTATCTGTAAAAAAGAAAGGTTGGACTAATATTATCTCTTTCTCAAGACCAGTAAATTATCTGATTAGATTTACTGGAGAAGTGGACTACATGGCTGACAAGAAGTCCCCAGAAGTAAGATCTTTTACTGGGTTTAATCCTCTATGATCCACCTCCCAGAATACTGGAAATAAAAGCAAAAATAAACAAATGGGACCTAATTAAAACTAAAAGCTTCTGCACAACAAAGGAAACTATAAGTAAGGTGAAAAGACAGCCTTCGGAATGGGAGAAAACAATAGCAAATGAAGCAACTGACAAACAACTAATCTCAAAAATATACAAGCAACTTATGCAGCTCAACTCCAGAAAAATAAACGACCCAATCAAAAAATGGGCCAAAGAACTAAATAGGCATTTCTCCAAAGAAGACATACAGATGGCTAACAAACACATGAAAAGATGCTCAACATCACTCATTGTCAGAGAAATGCAAATCAAGACCACAATGAGGTACCATTTCACGCCAGTCAGAATGGCTGCGATCCAAAAGTCTACAAGCAATAAATGCTGGAGAGGATGTGGAGAAAAGGGAACTCTCTTACACTGTTGGTGGGAATGCAAACTAGTACAGCCACTATGGAAAACAATGTGGAGATTCCTTAAAAAACTGGAAATAGAGCTGCCTTATGACCCAGCAATCCCACTGCTGGGCATACACACCAAGGAAACCAGAGTTGAAAGAGACACATGTACCCCAATGTTCATCGCAGCACTGTTTATAATAGCCAGGACATGGAAGCAACCTAGATGTCCATCAGCAGATGAATGGATAAGAAAGCTGTGGTACATATACACAATGGAGTATTACTCAGCCATTAAAAAGAATACATTTGAATCAGTTCTAATGAGATGGATGAAACTGGAGCTGATTATACAGAGTGAAGTAAGCCAGAAAGAAAAACAGCAATACAGTTTACTGACACATATATACGGAATTTAGAAAGATGGTAATGATGACCCTTTATGCAAGACAGCAAAAGAGACACAAATGTATAGAACAGACTTTTGGACTCTGAGGGAGAGGGAGAGGGTGGGATGATTTGGGAGAATGGCTTTGAAACATGTATACTATCATGTAAGAAATGAAGTGCCAGTCTATGTTCGATACAGGATACAGGATGCTTGGGGCTGGTGCATGGGGATGATCCAGAGAGATGATATGGGGTGGGAGGTGGGAGGGGGATTCAGGATTGGGAGCTTGTATACACCCATGGTGGATTCATGTCAAAGTATGGCAAAACCAATACAGTATTGTAAAGTAAAATAAAGTAAAAATAAAATTTTAAAAATAAAATAAAATTCCTAAAAAAAAAAAAAAAAAAGATCTTTTACTGGGTTTAGTCCCTGTGCTACGAAAAGCTAGATTATGGAGCTACTTTACCTACTATAATGTCAGCCTATACTTATTTTTCTTTTTATAAATCTCGCCTGAGTAGTAAATAATTTTTCCCATTCAGAGAAGATAAGCATTTTGAGAGTGTGTTGCTATAGACAATTTGAAACAAGATGTACAAGAGAAAACAGGGCTACCTTCCCAAGCTGTGAACACAGGGAGAAGCCTTAAGCCCTTGGGTGGTGGCAACAAAAGCCGGAATTTAGTATTTCATCACAGGATGCGAGAGAGTAATCTCCATTTATACGTGTAGAGAAGACAAGTCACTTAAACAATTTATCTATTGCTACATAAGGAATTGGTATTGGACAAGGAATAAATCTAATTCAGCTAGAATATGTGATCAGCTGCAGTTTAAATTACCTTTCAGGTAGCTGAATAAGCAGGAGGTAGAATATACAGCTCTGTTAATTTTGGCTAATGTCAAACTATAGTCTGCCTGTAACCAAGCAGGCTGTCATTTTAAGACCAGGGCCAGTCCCCTCTATTTATAGTGCTATAAATCCCAAAGGTCTGTAAGTTAAAGCTGGCCACTTACAGAGATCTCTTTGAGACTACATATATGAAATGAATAATGGGATTAAAATTTAAAAAATTAAATCCAGAGAGGTTTCCCAGCAGTTATGTATAAACCTTCATTAGGTACATTTTCCATTTTGAATTCTGATGGATGGGAGCCAATAGTTGGTGAAGCCAGCATCACATACTTCAATATACTTGATACTTAAATGCTTAGTATTTTTGGCTGAGTATAAACCAACATTTTCAAATCAAGTGAGCATGATGAAAATTTTCGTAGGTTAAAAAAATACCCACCAATTTTAATAAGACACTAGAATCCCATGATGCTTTGACACGTAACCCCAATATTTTAAAAAATATTTTTATTCATACATATTTCAATTTTATGTATTTATTTATTTTTGGCTGTGTTGGGTTTTGTTGCAGATAGTGGGGGCTATTCTTTGCTGTAGTGCATGGACTTCTCATTGCAATGTCTCCTCTAGTTGTGGAGCCCGGGCTCTAGGCTTGTGAGTTTCAGCAGTTGCAGCACATGGACTCAGTAGTTGTGGGTCGTGAGCTTAGTTGCTCTGAGGCATGTGGCGTCTTCCCAGACCAGGAATCAAACCCATGTCCCCTACACTGGCAGGCAGATTCCTATCCACTGTACCACCAGGGGAATCCCCTAGCCCCCATTTTTAAGTGCATAGGAAAAAAAAATGCATTTATCTTTGATGGCTTTGGAGAAGAATCCTTTGAGAATCCAAATAAAATAAATATACATATATTAATTTTTGTTTTTATTTTTAAATCTTCAGACTTAAGCAATGTATATACAAATATTTATAAAAATACATATAAAACAAATAAAATTATCTTCTTATTTTTAAATTTTCAGACTTAAGCAGGAGAAATAATATTAATGCAAACTTACACTCACTAAAAAACCAATATACAAATTGGAAGGGACAGAAGCTGTATATGGCATCTTTCCATATTGTTTTGCTCTGGCTCCCTCTGGGAAAGTGAGGCATTCATAATGTCCTTGGAAGGGTGATGAATTGAGAAAAATTGTCTTCTGGTGAGACTCTGAACTTAAGTGTAATCCTTCTTAGGAAGCTTCACATCAGGAGTTCCTTTACAGACCCAGCAAGTTACCAGATAGAAACTGTGACATTTTCTCAGACAGAGATCCAGATGGCAACAAGCAAGAGATAAGAGTAAAGGTGTAATTTCTTTGGATGTCGGTGACCTCTGTTCAGCCCTTGTTAATATTCTTCCTCATTGGTAACATTAAAGGGAAAAACTTGATAGTATCGGGGCAACAGAGGATGAGATGGTTGGATGGCATCACTGACTCAATGGATATGAGTTTGAGCAAACTCCGGGAGATAGTGAAGGGCAGCGAAGCCTGGCTTGTTGCAGCTCATGAGGTCGCAAAGGGTCGGACATGACTTAGTGGTTGAACAACAACAAACATTGGAAAGCAAAATCTTCGGGACCTTCATAAATTCAGACTTTATAAACTAAGGAGGAGATTTCCGAGCAATGACTGACAAGAGTTTCAATAAAGGAAAAAAGAATTCCAAACCAGGAATTTGAAAATTGAGGAAATTCTCAATGTTGATGAAAGATATAGATATGGAGATTTAAGTAAAAGGAATTGATTTCTCTTGGAAAGTCTGAGAACTCCCTGGAAGCATTTTTTTCCCTGGCATCCAGGTTGAATACAATTTCATTTTTTTTCCTGTCCTTGAAATTCTTGGCACAGTGTCCATTTGGCAGTTGAGACTAATTTACATTCTCTTGTTTGCTGAAATTAGAAAATTTTGTTTGATTTTGAGGCACAGAATTTATGTTTGTCCAGAATTACTATATTCCCACTATGAACCATTTTGCTGCCATTATATTTAAATCAAAATATATCTATGAGTCATGTAATTTTAAATCAAATAGAAATTCCATGACTAAAATTTAATTTCTTAAAAGATGATGATGCCAATCAGCTCTGAGCTCTTCAGTTTAGTTCAGATGCTCAGTCGTGTCCAACTCTGCGACGCCGTGGACTGCATCATGCCGGGTTTCCTTGTCCTTCACCAGCTCTCGGAGCCTGCTCAAACTCAGGTCCATCAAGTCGGTGATGCCATCCAACCATCTCATCCTCTGTCATCCAGTTCTCCTCCTGCCTTCAATCTTTCCCAGCATCAGGGTCATTTCCGGGGAGTCGCTTCTTCTCATCAGGTGGCCAAAGTATTGGAGTTTCAGTTTCAGCATCAGTCCTTCCAATGAATATTCAGGACTGATTTCCTTTAGGATGGACTAGCTGGACCTCCTTGCAGTACAGGGATTCTCAAGAGTTTTCTCCAACACCACAGGTCAAAACATCAATTCTTCAGTGCTCAGCTTTCTTTATATTCCAACTCTCACATCCATACATGACTACTGGAAAAACCATAGCTTTGGCTAGATGGACCTTTGTTGGCAAAGCAATGTCTCTACTTTTTAATATGCTGTCTAGGTTGGTCATAACTTTCCTGCCGACGAGCAAGCGTCTTTTAATTCCATGGTTGCAGTCGCCATTTGCAGTGATTTTGGAGCCCAGGAAAATTAAGTCTCTCACTGTTTCCATTGTTTTCCCATTTATTTGCCATGAAGTGATGGGACCGGGAGCCATGATCATCTTAGTTTTCTGAATGTTGAGCTTTAAGCCAACTTTTTCACTCTCCTCTTTCACTTTCATCAAGAGGCTCTTTAGTTCTTCAATTTCTGCCATAAGGATGGTGCCATCTGCATATCTGAGCTTATTGATATTTCTCTCGGCATTCTTGATTGAGCTCTTAGAATACAGGAAATAGAAAATTCACTAAATCTGGCTACAGCTCACTGGAAAATGCCTGGGGATTGAGATTCATTTTGTTGACCTAATTTTCCTGGGTCAATTTAGGCAATACAGTGGAGGAAGAAGAGAAAACAAGGAATCAAAGAAACCTGGCTTCTCATCCAGTGTCACTTATTAGCTAAGTGGCATTGGACAAATTATTTAACCTTACTGAGACTCAACTTTAAAATCTGTGTAATGGGGATAATAACACCTATTGTGCATTCCTCATAGGCTGGTCAGTTATGAGAATCAAAAGAAATAATGTGATTAACAGGTCTGTATAGGACTTCCCTGGTGGTCTAGTGTTTAAGAATTTGCCTGCCAATGCAGGGAACATAGGTTCAATCCCTGGTCCAGGGATATCCCACATGCCACAGGGCAACTAAGCCCGCAAGCCACAACTACTGAAGACCGTGAGCTTAGAGCCCATCCTCTGCAACAAAAGAAGCTACTGCGAGAAGCCCGTGCACTGCAGCTAGAGTAGCCCCAGTGCACAGCAACAAAGGTCCAGTGCAGCCATTATAAAAAAAAAATTCTGTGTAAAGAGTTAAGAAGTGTCCAAATATACTATGCTTTCACATATACAAAGGGATATATAACTATTAAGTAATTACTGCCAGAATTATAAAACATAGATCTGATTGTGCTATTTTCCCACTAATTAAATGCCAGTGGTTCCCTGTTGACTGAAAGATAAGTTCAGAATACTTTATCATAGCATAAACAAACCTTTAGCAGATTTTACAGCTCTACCTTTCCCCTCTCACCATTCCCTACATCGACATTCATCAGCTGCACCAACCTTCTCAGTGTTCTGCAAGCAAAGACACCCTTTCACCTCGCCACTTCTTTGTTCATGCCATTGCCTCTGCTTGCCATGTTCTGTTTACTTGTCAAGACTCAGATGGAAGATTATAGAGTACAGTGGTTAAGAGTGGTTGAACTAAACCAGATGTGAGTTCACACTACTGCTCTGTATCTGGTTAGCTCATGTGGCATTGGCCAAGTTAATTTACTTCTTGTTATTTCAGCTTCTTTATCTGCAAAATGGGAAGTATAATGCCTCCCTCATAGGATTGTTGTGAAAATTATACGAAATGATGTAAGAGCACATTGTAAATGGCCAATGAATGGTAGCTAATTTTTTTTATTACTATTTTAAAATATTTTCTTTTCTGCAAAACCATTCCTGACACTGTCAGACAAGGTTGTTCCTTTACCTTCATGGGACTTTTATACATACTCTGATAGCACTATGGAACACATAATATGTAACATTTGAAATGATACTCTTTTAAAAAATATTTTATGTATTATTTATTTGGCTGTGCTGAGTCTTAGTTGTGGCCTATGGGATCTTTTTAGTTGTGGCATAGGAACTCTTAGTTGCGACTTGTGGGAGCTAGTTCCTCGACCCCGGACCCTGCATTGCCTGGAATCTTAGCTGCTGGACCACCAGGGAGGTCCCTGAAATGATGCTCTTGTTCCTTTATTTGCTTGATTGACTGCTTGATGGTCTTTCCACTGTGAACTATAATACCTTCCAAAAGATGTTTAACCATAAATGTATTAATATATTATAATAGATAATTGCTCCTTGAAAGAACAGCTATGAACAACCTAGACAGCATATTAAAAAGCAAGGACATTGCTTTGCCGGCAAAGGTCTGTCTAGTCAAAGCTATGGTTTTTCCAGTGGTCATGTACAGGTGTGAGATTTGGACCATAAAGAAACCTGAATGCTGAAGAATTGATGTTTTGAACTGTGGTGTTGGAGAAAACTCTTGAGAGTCCCTTGGACAGCAAGGAGATCCAACCAGCAATCCTCAAGGAAGTAAGTCCTGAATATTCATTGGAAGGACTGATACTGAAGCTGAAACTCCAATACTTTGGCCACCTGATGCAAAGAACTGAATCGTTTAAAAAGACCCTGATGCTGGGAAAGATTGAAGGCAGGAGGAGAACTGGATGGCAGAGGATGAGATGGTTGGATGGCATCACTGACTCAATGGACATGAGTTTGAGTAAGCTCTGGGAGTTGGTGAGGGACAGGGAGGCCTGGCGTGCTGCAGTCCATGGGGTCGCAAAGAGTTGGAGCGACTGAACTGAACTAAACTGAACTGAACTGGACAGATAATTATAAAGTGAAACTCATGTAGCCACCTGAGCTGGACCATTTTATTTTCAAATTGATAACCTGGGAACTGTATTTCCCAGAATCCCCTTCCCTGAATGGCTCTGGTTTAGGGTTGGGTGAAAGAACATATCGTGTGAGATTTGGGAGATGGAGGTGAAGCAGCTTTGATTTCTCTCTGGAGGCCTTTGGTTCTAACTTGTCCTCAATCTCCTCTGCTTCTCATGCAGCTCTTCTTCCCAACAGCAGTCTCAGGTTGATTACCAAATGTTTGGCTGCAGACTCACAGAGGCAGTAGCTTCTCATAGACTTCTCCACTAGCTATTCCTTTGCTGTCACAGTTGAACAGCTGGGCAAGCTGGGCTTCAAACTCTTCCACCCTCCAACTCCCTCTTGAAGAACGTCACTTCTCCAGCTTCTCCTACAATTACTTATGGTCTAATTTCTGTAAGAAATTCCTCTCTCTAACCCAAAGTGGATTTGCTTTCTTGGTTAACCTATAACTAAACATACCATTATTCAAGTCAAGAAACAGAATATAACAAGCACTCAGGAAGTCCCCTATATGTCCCATCCTGGTCACACTTGTTTCCTTTCTCCCAGAAGTAACCATGACCTGACTTACAGTAATCATTCTTTTGCTTTTCTCATATTTGATTACATATATGTGTATGTACTCTTAAAATATATAGTTTAATCTGTTTTTGAACTTTATGGAAGTGGAATTTTACTATATGTATTTTTTGTGCCATGCTTTTTGCACTCAACATGAAGTTTTTAAGATTTGTTCCCATTACTATGTGAATCATATGCCAATTTGTTTCATAATACACCAAAATTTCTACATTCTTTTCTTTTAAAGCTGTTTGTTTATATGTCCCTCTTCCCCATTTGGTTAACAGGAATGATGTTTTATCCATTTTTGCAACCTCCTTCCATTCCAACTCTATTTAAGCCAACATATAACATAGTGTTTACCTGTCGCAACTAGGACCTCAACACTGAGTCACAATCCTCTGTATTTCTTTAGTCATCATTTTCCTCCCTTCTACACAACTTTATTTTAAATATTTTACATTGTCCATAAACCTTTAACTATCTTGCATTCCCCTCGTTTCCAGCAGATGATTCCTCTAAGTTCTCAGAAAAAAAAAATAGATGTTATGAGATATGAGCTCCTTTAGGTTTGTGCCTTCAAACCTGAAACCTACCTGCACCTATATCCATCTTTTCCTCCTCCACTCTTATTACAGCAAAAAAGATGCCTTTCTTATTATTCAAGATTAATTATTCTATGTGTTCAGTGGATTTTCATTCCTGCCTTTGCTGATCATCTTCTCTCTTTTCTTTACACTTAGCTACTCTTTCTAGTATTTAAACTTGCTGAAGTCTCTTCTATCTTAAGAATAATACGTATTTATCTATCGAACTGTAATTATGTCTTCAGTTACTACACTTTTCTCCCTCAAGGTCAAACTTCTTGAAAGAGAAGTCTAATTCAATTTTCACATTCCTTCAACTCCTATCTCCTTTTTAGCCCACTGCAATATAACTTCCACCTGATCATCTCTGGGCTCTACATTAGAAACTCTCATAACTGATTTCCATTTAACCAACATAATACAAATTAATTGGTACTCTTCATTACCTTTATAAAGCATACCAACTGATACCTACAGCACACTGAACACATATGAGTAATACTTTGCTGCTTAGTTTATTTATGGATTTTTAGAATTTATTTATTTATTTACTTTTACTTTACAATACTGTATTGGTTTTGCCATACATCAACATGAATCTGCCATGGGTGTACATAAGTTCCCACTCCTGAACCCCCCTCCTACCTCCCTCCCCATACCATCCCTCTGGGTTATCCCAGTGCACCAGCCCCAAGCATCCTGTATCCTACATTGAACCTATACTGGCAATTCGTTTCTTATATGATATTATACATGTTTCAATGCCAGTCTCCCAAATCATCCCACCCTCACCCTCTCCCACAGAGTCAAAAATTCTGTGCTGTACATCTGCGTCTCTTTTGCTGTCTCGCATACAGGGTTATCGTTACCATCTTTCTAAATTCCCTATATATGTGTTAGTATACTGTATTGGTGTTTTTCTTTCTGGCTTACTTCACTTTGTATAGTTGGCTCCAGTTTCATCCACCTCATTAGAACTGATTCAAATGTATTCTTTTTGATGGCTGAGTAATACTCCATTGTGTCTATGTACCACAGCTTTCTTATCCATTCATCTGCTGATGGTCATCTAGGTTGCTTCCATGTCCTGGCTATTGTAAGCAGTGCTGTGATGAACACTGGGGTACACGAGTCTCTTTCAATTCTGGTTTCCTCGGTGTGTATGCCCAGCAGTGGGATTGCTGGGTCATAAGGCAGTTCTATTTCCAGTTTTTTAAGGAATCTCCACACTGTTCTCCATAGTGGCTGTACTAGTTTGCATTCCCACCAACAGTGTAAGAGGGTTCCCTTTTCTCCACACCCTCTCCAGCATTTATTGCTTGTAGACTTTTGGATTGCAGCCATTCTGACTGGTGTGAAATGGTACCTCATTGTGGTTTTGATTTGCATTTCTCTGATAATGAGTGATGTTGAGCATCTTTTCATGTGTTTTTTAGCCATCTGTATGTCTTCTTTGGAGAAATGTCTATTTAGTTCTTTGGCCCATTTTTTGATTGGGTTGTTTATTTTTCTGGAATTGAGCTTCAGGAGTTGCTTGTATATTTTTGAGATTAGTTGTTTGTCAGTTGCTTCATTTGCTATTGTTTTCTCCCATTCCAAAGGCTGTCTTTTCACCTTGCTTATAGTTTCCTTTGTTGTGCAGAAGCTTTTAATTTTAATTAGGTCCCATTTGTTTATTTTTGCTTTTATTTCCAGTATTCTGGGAGGTGGGTCATAGAAGATCCTGCTGTGATTTATGTCAGAGAGTGTTTTGCCTATGTTCTCCTCTAGGAGTTTTATAGTTTCTGGTTTTACATTTAGATCTTTAATCCATTTTGAGTTTATTTTCGTGTATCAGTTACATTGAGATATCTCTGGCAGTCTAGTGCTTCCAATGCAGGGATGCAATTTCAATCCCTGGCCCTGGAACTAAGACTCCACATGCTGTGCAGGCAAAAAAAAGAAAAAAAAATTAGTTATGTCTATTCAATTTGTTTATGCGAGATATACTTGTTACTGTAATTATAGAAGTTAGTAATTATGTAAGCCATTGTTTATTATTATATGAAATATAAATAAGAAAAAAAAGATAGTTGTTTCCACAAAAATTGAATCAAATATTTTGGAAAAATCATAAAAGGAAAATGGCATTAAATTTTTTCATTGGATTGAGGTGAACAAAAATAGGTTGGGGAAAATCATATTTAGGGTTCTGAACTCAGATTGTGAACAAGCACTTTTTTCCCAATTTTTTTTTATTATAGTGAACAACACACAGCATGAAATCTTAACCATTTTTAAGTGTAGAGGTCAATGGTACTAAATGCATTCATAATGTGCTATCATCGCTACCACCCATCTCCAGAACTCTTTTCATCTTGTAAGACTGAAACTCTATACCCGTTAAATACTAACTTCCCAACCCCTCCTCTCCTCCAGTCCCTGGTAACTATGAATTTGACTACTTACTATCTCATGTAAGTAGAATCATACAGCATTTTTCACTTTGTGATTGACTTATTTCAGTTGACATGATGTCCTCAAGGCTCATCTATGTTGTAGCATGTCAGAACTGCATTCCTTTTTAAGTCCGCATAATATTCCATTGTGTGCATGTAACACATTTACTTATCCATTCATCTGTGAATAGAGATTTGGGTTGTTTTTATGTTTTAGCTATTGTGAATAATCTGCTATGAACATGAGTGTACAAAATTTCTTTGAGATACTACTTTTAGTTCTTTGAGGTATACCCAGAAGTGTAATTGCTGCTCACATGGTATCCTATTTATAATTTTTTGAAGAATCATCAAACTGTCTCACACGGTGATTATACCATTTTACATTCCCATCAACAGTGCACAAAAGTTCCATTTTCTCTACATCCTTATCAAAACAATCATCGTAATGAATACAAGGTGGTATCTCATGGTAGTTTTGATTTTCATTTCCCTAATAATTAATGGATTTAGAAAAAGCAGAGGAACTAGAGATCAAATTGCCATCACCTGTTGGATTATAGAAAAAGCAAGAATGTTCCAGAAAAACATCTACTTCCTCTTCATTGGCTACTCTAAAGCCTTTGACTGTGTGGATCACAAAAAACAGGGGAAAATTCTGAAAGAGATTAGAATACAAGACCACCTTATCTGCCTCGTGAGAAATCTGTATGCAGGTCAAGAGGTAACAGTTAGAACTGGACATGGAACAACAGACTGGTTCCAAATTGGGATAGGGGTACGTCAAGGCTGTATATTGTCACCCTGCTTATTTAATTTATATGCAGAGTACATCATGAGAAATGCTGGGCTGGTTGAAGCACAAGCTGGAATCAAGATTTCCAGGAGAAATATCAGTAACCTCAGATATGCAGATGACACCACCCTTATGACAGAAAGAGAAGAGGAACTGAAGAGAGCCTCTTGAAGAAAGTGAAAGAGGAGAGTGAAAAAGTTGGCTTAAAACTCATCATTCAGAAAATGAAGATCATGGCATCTGGTCCCATCACTTCATGGTAAATAGATGGGGAAACAATGGAAACAGTGAGAGACTTTATTTTCTTGGGCTCCAAAATCACTGCAGATGGTGACTGCAGCCATGAAATTAAAAGACGCTTGCTCCTTGGAAGAAAAGCTATAACCAACCTAGACAGCATATTAAAAAGCAGAGACATCACTTTGCCAACAAAGGTCCATCTAGCCAAAGCTATGGTTTTACCAGTAGTCATGTATGGATGTAAGAGTTGGACTGTGAAGAAAGCTGAGCACTGAAGAACTGATGCTTTGAACTGTGGTGTTGGATAAAACTCTTGAGAGTCCCTTGGACTGCAAGGAGATCCAACCAGTCCATCCTAGGGGAGATCAGTCCTGGGTGTTCATTGGAAGGACTGATGTTGAAGCTGAAACTCCAATACTTTGGCCACCTGATGCGAAGAGCTGACTCATTTCCAAAGACGCTGATGGTGGGAAAGATTGAAGAAGGAGGAGAAGGGGATGACAGAGGATGAGATGGTTGGATGGCATCACTGACTCGATGGACATGAGTTTGCTCAAGCTCCAGGAGTTGGTGATGGACAGGGAAGCCTGGTGTGCTGCAGCCCATGGAGTCACAAAGAGTTGGACACGACTGAACAATTGAACTGAACTGAATAATTCATGATGTTGAGCCTCTTTTCATGTGGTTAATAGTAATTTGTGTATCTTCTTTGAAGAAATGGCTGTTCATGTTCTTTGCCAATTTTTGAATGGAATTGTTGGGGTTTTTGTTATTTACTTTTATTTATTTTCTTTCAGCTTTTATTTATTTTCTTTAAATATATCAGCCAACTACCTTCCAGCTTGCTGCTGCTAAGTCGCTTCAGTCGTGTCTGACTCTGTGCGACCC
Source organism: Oryx dammah (assembly GCF_014754425.2). Lineage (NCBI taxonomy): Eukaryota > Metazoa > Chordata > Mammalia > Artiodactyla > Bovidae > Oryx > Oryx dammah. Next base: position 50,616,105 of record NW_024070192.1, on the reverse strand, counting down.
CATAGACGGCAGCCCACCAGGCTCCCTCGTCCTTGGGATTCTCCAGGCAAGAACACTGGAGTGGGTTGCCATTTCTTTCTCCAATGCATGAAAGTGAAAAGTGAAAGTGAAGTTGCTCAGTCGTCGTGTCCGACTCTTAGCGACCCCATGGACTGCAGCCTACTAGGCTCCTCCGCCCATGGGATTTTCCAGGCGAGAGTACTGGAGTGGGGTGACATTGCCTTCTCTGCAAAGTATTTAATGAGAAATCTGTTGATAATCCCATTGAAAAGCTCTTGTATATGACAAGTCACTTCCCTCTTTTGCTTTCAAGATTCTTTCTTAGTATTTGTCTATCAAAAGTGTAATTATTATGTATCTTGTTGTGATTCTCTTTGAATTCATCTCTTTGGAGTTCCTTGAACTTCTTGGATGCTTATTTTTAATTATTTATTTTTATCAAATTGGGAAAATCTTCAGCCATCATTTTAAAATATTCTCTCTACACCTTTCTTTCTCTTCTTTTACAGGGATCCCACAATGTGTGTATTGTCCCATTTGACTGTGTCCCACAGGTCCTTTAGACTCTCTTCCATTTTCTTTAGTCTTTTTTCTTTCTGTCCTCAAACTCAATCATTTACGTTGTCCTATCTTCAAGTTTCAAATCGTGAAAGATGATGCTGTGAAAGTGCTGCACTCAATATGCCAGCAAATTTGGAAAACTCAGCAGTGGCCACAGGACTGGAAAAGGTCAGTATTCATTCCAATCCCAAAGAAAGACAATGCCAAAGAATGCTCAAACTACTGCACAATTGCACTCATCTCACACGCTAGTAAAGTAATGCTGAAAATTCTCCAAGCCAGGCTTCAGCAATACATGAACCATGAACTTCCAGATGTTCAAGCTGGTTTTAGAAAAGGCAGAGGAACCAGAGGTCAAATTGCCAACATCCGCTGGATCATAGAAAAAGCAAGAGAGTTCCAGAAAAATATCTATTTCTGCTTTATTGACTATGCCAAAGCCTTTGACTGTGTAGATCACAAGAAACTGTGGAAAATTCTGAAAGAGATGGGAATACCAGACCACCTGACCTGCCTCTGGAGAAACCTATATGCAGGTCAGGAAGTGGACATGGAACAACAGACTGGTTCTAAATGGGAAAAAGAGTACGTCAAGGCTGTATATTGTCACCCTGCTTATTTAACTTATATGCAGAATACATCATGAGAAACGCTGGGCTGGAAGAAGCACAAGGTGGAATCAACACTGTCGGGAGAAATATCAATAACCTCAGATATGCAGATGACACCACCCTTATAGCAGAAAGTGAAGAGGAACTAAAAAGCCTCTTGATGAAAGTGAAAGAGGAGAGTGAAAAAGTTGGCTTAAAGCTCAACATTCAGAAAACGAAGATCATGGCATTTCATCCCATCACTTCATGGGAAATAGATGGGGAAACAGTGGAAACAGTGTCAGACTTTATTTTGGGGGGCTCCAAAATCACTGCAGATGGTGATTGCAGCCAAGAAATTAAAAGACACTTACTCCTTGGAAGGAAAGTTATGACCAACCTAGATAACATATTCAAAAGCAGAGATATTACTTTGCCAACAAAGGTCCGTCTAGTCAAGGCTATGGTTTTTCCAGTGGTCATGTATGGATGTGAGAGTTGGACTGTGAAGAAAGCTGAGCGCCGAAGAATTGATGCTTTTGGACTGTGGTGTTGCAGAAGACTCTTGAGAGTCCCTTGGACTGCAAGGAGATCCAACCAGTCGATTCTAAAGGAGATCAGTCCTGGGTTTTCAATGCAAGGACTGGTGCTAAAGCTGAAACTCCAGTACTTTGGCCACCTCATGCGAAGAGCTGACTCACTGGAAAAGACCCTGATGCTGGGAGGGACTGGGGGCAGGAGGAGAAGGGGACAACAGAGGGTGAGGTGGCTGGATGGCATCACCAACTCGATGGACGTGAGTCTGAGTGAACTCTGGGAGTTGGTGATGGACAGGGAGGCCTGGCGTGCTGCGATTCATGGAGTCACAAAGAGTCGCACACGACTGAGCGACTGAACTGAACTGATCTTCAAGCTTATTGATTTTTTCTTTTGCTGGCTCAAATCTGCCTTTGAATCCCTCTAATGAATTCTTAATTTCATTCATTGTTATTTTCAGTTGCAGAATTTCTTTTTGGTTTCTTTCTAGATTTTCCTATTTCTTAATTGATAGTTCCATTTTATCGATACATTGTTTTCTTGACTTTCACCACATCTTCCTTTAGTCCTTTGAGCATCTTTAAAGGAAGTTTTTTTTTGTTTAATTTTGTTGACAACTCTGCCTGGCTTGTGAGATCTTAGTTGCCCAATCAGGGACTGAAGCTGAGCCCCCTGCAGTGGGAGTGTGGAGTCCTAACCACTGGACCTCCAGGAAAGCCCCTTAAAGTCTTTGTCTAGGAGATCCACTGCCATGCCTTTTTCAGGGGCAGTTCCTATTGATTTATTTTTTCAATTGAATGGATCCTACTTTCATGTTTCTTTGTATCTTGTAGATTTTTGTTCAGTACTGGGCATTTGACTTGAATAATGTGGTAGCTCTGAAAATCAGGTTCTCCTATTTCCCAAGAATTTGAAGAGTTTTGTTTTTGTTTCTTATTATTATCATTAGTAGTAGTAGTATCCTGTGCCAAGGATTAACCTGAGGTGTAAACTTTAAGTTCTTTTCGGGTCTTTTCTGAGCCTGTACTTTTCCCTGGCCAGGCACGACAACTTTCTGATTTTCTTCACTCACCAAAAGGGAAAGAAAAATGAAGGGAATATAAAAATGTACCAACCTTTTAAATTCCCTGAGGTCACTTCAGATAAGGGGATGGAGGTTGCAACAATTGGGGGAGGCACAAGAATGGGCACCCATCTCTTGGTCTGCATCTCTGAGTTTAGAACCAGTAATCAACAATCAGAGCACAGACCCCTGATATTTTATGGACAGAGTTCTCTCTGCTACCTTGGCTCCTGCAAGCTGCAAGAGCTGTTCCTGGAATCTGCTCACAGCTATCTGCCTCTGAACTGAGAGGTGGGGAGATGGATAAAAACTACTGTGCTAAGAGCTGAATTTGATCAAGATTAACCACAATTTACCATCTAAACCTTCCATTGGGATTGCAAGACTTCAGGAGAATCTAGAGTTCCAAAATAGTTCCATCAAACAGATTCCACAAGCATAACTGGTTTAAAAGGGAGACAGAATCCTTGTGCTTCTTCACCATCTTCTCAGAATCCTCTCCATGAGTGTCTTTAAATTCTTGATTTACTTTAAATAATTCCCCCAAACAGGGAAATACAGACAATGCATTTATGTATATTAGTTATGCAAGAAACCTGAGGCTGATTTCAATACACAGATTCAAATAACAAATCATAAAGCAATGTTTAAGCCCTATATCAAAAATTGGCAAATAAATGTACAGTTGTATGTTTTAGATTAAAATAATATGTGAAAGAGTGTAATTTTGTTTGTGATTACCCAATTTAATCACTTTTCAGGTAACTATTGACCGATTGGAGACCCAGGTTTGATTCCTGGGTCAGGAAGATCCCCTGGAGAGGGAAATGACAACCCACTCCCGTATTCTTGCCTGGAGAATCCCATGGACAGAGGAACCTTGCAGGCTACAGTCCACAGGGTTGCAAGAGTCAGACACAGATTAGCAACTAAACCACCACCAATTCCCAGGTCCCACTCACAAGACATTAATTAAAAGAGTTTCTACTGTATTCTGGATAATCTGTAACTTATATTCTCTAAGTCCCATAGATGCATTTCATGCCGACCTTACTTGACCTCTTGGCAATATTTGACACTATTGATGTATGTATATATTTTTTTAATGCTGTCTTTCTTTGGTCTCCATGCTACCACATTCTCCTGGTCTTCTTTTTCTCTTTCTTACTCCTCAGTTTCTTTAGCAGGCGTCTCTTCTTCTGCCCAGCTCTTAAACAGTATCTCAGGGGTTTTTCCGAGCTTTGTATTCTTTTCACTGTATACTTACCTTAAATGACCTGATTCATTCCTGTTGCTCACAAATCTATAATTCCAAGTTCAGTCTCCATCTTGAGGCACACACTTATATATCCAACTGCCTTCTTAATATCTTTACTTGGAAACCCCTCTGGTACCTCAAGGATAGTATATTCAAAATGGACTAATCACTTCCCCACCAGTGAATGATTACAGCTGATTCTTCAGTATCCCCAACTCAGTGAGTGGCACCATCACACCCTCATTTTCAAACCAACAACCTAATAATTGTTCTTAACTCTTCCTGTCCTTATCTGTGATAGCCAATGAATCTTCAAGTCCTGTTCCTTTTACCTTCTGAGTATTTCTCAAATCTATGTACTTCTCTTCATCTTTACTGCCATCATTCTCTCCTAATTTTTGTAATAACCTACTAAATGTTCTCCCTACCTCCAGTTTCTCTTCCTACCATTTCACTCTGCAACTAAAGTTGCATTCTCATGCTTCAGCGTGGGTACAACTGAATTTGTAAGATGGCTTATTAGGCTCGGCATGGTCCAGCCTCTACCACTAGTCTTGCTATTCCCCCAAACAGTCTAGCCATGCTGATTTTTTTTTTTTTCAGTTCCTATAACATCATGCTTCCTTGCCCTCAAGATTTTATATGCGATTCGCCCTACCTGGAACACTCTTACTTGATTTTCAAATCTCAACTTTAAAGTCATTTCCTCAGGAGAGTTAACCCTATCCCTAGAGTAGCTTAGATCTTCCTGAAACATTCCCATTACACTTCTCTTTACTGTAATTACTTATTTAATATTTGTGTCCCTGACTAAATGAAGTTTCTATAAGAGTAGTGGCCTTATTTGTCCTACTCACTGCTGGATCCATAATCCAGTGCCTAGTGATACTCATTAAATACTTGTTGAGCGAATGAATGAGTAAACAAATTGGCAATAGTTAGCACTTGATAAATGTTTGTTGAATGAAACAGTCAAAAAATATACTACAACTTTATATTCAGAGCAGAATTGTCCTCAGTGAGCCCAGTGACATGGAAGATGTTATTCAAGTATCTGGAATTCTGGAGTTCTTTTTGGAATTGCCTTCAGAAATGTGATATATTCTCCTAAATACCCTAGATAGTGGCAAATATTCAATGTTTACCCTTTGAGGATGGATTTTATTTTGGAATTAGCAAAATCACTCAGAGCCAAGATGGGTAATCATGCCGGGTAACACTATCAGAGGTGAAAAATTATGTGTGACTATAAATTAATGAGTCTGACTTTTTTGTACGGCTCATAAACTGGGTCTTAAGGCAATTCCAGAAGAGAGGTTCCAAAAATGTTTTGAGCAATGGCAAGATTGTTAGAATGTTTGTATAACTTCCCAAGAGAACTACTTTGCAGGGGGCACTGCTCATTTAGATGTATACAGTCAGGGATGTTTTATTTCATTAAATAATTCTTGTTTCCTTTAGACACAATATGTATAAGTTTTACTCAGAGCTTCAGGGAGAGCATGATATAGTAGATAGAGCCCAGAAATATGAAGTCAATGTTACTTATCATCACCGTTATTGTGAACATTTAATAATGAGCAAAGCAATTACAAATTAATCATCACTATAATTTGGCCACATAGCATTGCAAAGTAAAGCTGCTTTAGCCCACCTACTTTAACTACCTCTCCCAGCTTAAAAAAAAGTTATGAAATATAGGGTAATCCTTTGCCAAATAAGATAGCCCTCAAGGGTACCAACCACTGTGAGATTTGGTTGGCTCAGTTTATTGAAGCTAATGAGTGAGACCAACTGCCACAGATGGTGCCTTCAGACTCTGGTCAGACATCTCAAAAATATGTATTATTGATCACAAGGGAAATCATAGGCAAGAACAGAACTAGAGAAATAAATCTATCTTCTCTGTTAAAAGCAAAATTAATAGAACTCTCTTAGATCCCCTACTACATACCAGAAACTGTGCTAAATTAGGCCCTTAATATACAAGTATTTTATTTTCATTTCAGAAATCAACACTAAGAGAGGTTAATTAATTTGTCCATTATCATACATTTAGCAAGTAGAAGAGTTAGACTGAGAACCTGTGATCTGTATAATTCCAAAGACCCAGTTCTTTCCACTTTACTCAAAGTACATAATGAACTAAGGCTACCATCATATGCAAAGTTGGTACATTTTAAATCCCACCTCTATCACTCTAATTCTTTTTGTGGCCCATCTTCTCACCAGTGACTCAGTTTTCTGGTGACTCTCCTTTCTTCGAAATGAGTATTTAAATTTTTCTATTGAGTATTTTTTTCTCAACTTCTTACTATAAAGTTGAGTGTTTTCTGACTGTGGTCTCAGGGACTGTCTTTGAAGAGTTATGCCTAACTTCTAACTTCATTGCTCCAAAAGTTGTTACTAAGGCTCAGATCCTGCCTATATGACCTGCTGTAAATAAACTAACTTTCCATGATTTTTGCTTCCTATGGAATGCTAACGCACCAATCTTTGTGGGGAATTTTTCTTGCCACCTGATATTGAGTCTTCTATGGGAAATGGGAATGGTGGTTGATGGGACATTTCCAATTACTAAATCTGATGTCTACACCTTGTCCAAGCATAGACTCCAACTTGTTTGTTCACCTTGCTACTGTCAGTCTCCCACAGAGTACGTTGACTGCCATAAAATTTTTGTCATATTTCCATCTTGATCATGCCATTATGTAGGTGGAACCAAACTTATTTACCACTTTTAACTTGATGCCCTTAAAGAAAAGCATTTGTCTTGGGTAGATAGTATGACACATTATCTCTGTCTTCTAACTTAAAATTAGCAAAAAAAACCCACTACATTGCAAGAAGCTTTAGTCCCCAGTGACAAGGAAACACACACCTAAAGGAAATTAGAAAAGGATAGTAAAACTTTATGACAAAAATTTAGCAATACATTCAAATATATGCTAAACTATAAATAATTTTTTTAACCTATTAACAAGCCAGCACACTTTAACTCCACGGTTTTGTGTTTTTCTTTTGTCTCTATCCCTGACCGATTTCATGGGATTTATTTTAAGAGTCTGTTTCTAGCTCCTCATTAATTTTAACTCTTCACCTGTCCTTCATCATGATTTAATTATTATAAGCATCTCTTAAGTCACATCCATTCATGGAGCTCTTTTCTGGGTCTTAAAATGATGTTGAACCTTCTAACTCATGTTCTGTATTCTCAAAAGGCTTCTTGGATTGTAATGGGAAGATTACAGATGTGAAAAATAATCTTACCTAAGACAAATATTTTTTGGTGAAGTGAAAGTAACTCAGTCATGTCTGACTCTTTGTGTGACCCATGGACTGTATAGTTCATGGAATTCTCCAGGCCAGAATACTGAAGTGGGTTCCCTTCTCCAGGGCATCTTCCCAACCGAGGGATTGAACCCGGGTCTCCCACATTGCTGGCGGATTCTTTACTAGCTGAGCTACCAGGGAATCCCTAAATATTTTTTAAGGAACAATCAAAAATAATATGCAATGAAGCTAATTAATAGAGGTCTTGAAATTACTGTTTTAGCAGGTCTCTCCATCCATATATTTATCCTACTCTTGCTCATAACAACCTATAGTAGTATTAGTCTGCTAATATTAATTTTCCAAGGGTTAGCATCAAGAATTATTCTTACCAAATATACTAGGGAACTAAGTCACAGCAGACTTTTACAAGGTCTCGTGACAATCACAGAAATAATATTTAGATGACCTGACTTCTCTTTAGTTATTTACTAAAAATAAGTTGATTTCTAAGGAGGTCTAACTACATGTTCCTTTGTTATCTGTTAGCATACAGTATTATTACATGTTAGAATACTAATATATATGTCAGTATAGTTATGTGTTACTATATGTATTTTTCCTCCTGCAAAGCTTTAAGTGTGAAAAATAAATTCCAGGGTGTGATAATCAGTGCTAAGAGAGTCGAGGGTTACTAAGAAGAAAACCAAAGAAGAGAAACATGTGGAAGGTGTTGAAGCAAACTAGCAAGGATTTTCATAATTCTTTTACTCTTACTCAGGGCCTTTCAGACTTTTAAAGCCACAATTCATATTAATAAATTCATTTTATTTTAAGACTCAGAGTAGTTATCCTTGCTATGTGTAGTACACCTTTGATGCTATTTCTGTTTCATTTTTAAAAATTCTGATCAGAACCTAATAAATGGGACAAAATTCATGGTTTGAAAATCACTGTTCTGGGCAACCAAGGAGTGTGTCAGGTAATGGTCATCAGCGCAGGGGTCATTTTGTAGCTGGGAAGCTCTCACCCTTGGAGATGGTGGTTAGCAAGATGCACAAAGATGTGCAGATGAGAGCCGCGATTAACCAAAAGTTGATGGAAACTGGAGAAAGAGAGGGCTTCCCTGCTGGTTCTGCTGGTAAAATCAACCCACCTGCAATGCAGGAGACCTGGGTTCAATCCCTGGGTTGGGAAGATACCCTGGAGAAGGGAACAGAATGCCTCAAAGAGTTGCTAAAAGCCAAGTTAATTGAATGTGGCTGAAAAGGCACAGTTGAAGTCACACCCTTAAGAGGTAACTCAAGAAAAAGGACTACAACATGTTACTGTTGATGACTGGGTGGCTCAAAGCACACCCAAAGGCAGGACCCAGGTGCCTGACAGTGTAAAGGAGGGGCTCCTCGGAGAGTAAGAACATTCCTTGCTTAGCAAGCCAGCCTTTAAGACTGAATTAGATTGTGTTGTTTTGCGGTTTTGTTTCTGAAAGTAAAACTTGCCATAAATTAGGAATCAATTTCCCAAAATAAAATCCTTTTTTTTTTTGGTACAGCTTTTGGCTTCCCTGGTGGCTCAGTGGTAAAGAATCTGCCTGCCAAGGAAGGAGACGCAAGAGACACGGAGGATCCCTTGGAGGAGGAAATGGCAACCTGCTCCAATATTCACGTCTGGGAAATCCCATGGAGAGAGGAGCCTGTGGGGCTACAGTTCATGGGGTCACAGGAGCCTGTGGGGCTACAGTTCATGGGGTCACAAAAAAGTCAGATACCACTTCCTGGCTAAACAACAACAAATATGTTTTCAGTAACGATGCGTATGTTGATTTTTTTCTGCTCAATGTGTTGTTTTAATAAATATCTCATGAATGAAGTAAAAAGAAAATCACTGCTTTAAGTTGTCCATATCTACCAAGGGGGAGAAGAAGAAGAGGAGGAGGAAGAGGAATAAGTTAATGATGACATAGGCTAATCGAAGTCAAATTTAGTAAGAGATATTTAATATGATCCTTTTTTCCCCTCACTAACAAATATGTACCTTTTCTTCCAAAGTAACTTGGTATACTTGAATTCATAGTTTACTTAACACTCACCTGGGAATGTAAAACATTGTGTGTACTAGTTATGGATCATACAAGAAACATTTTTTTCTGAATTTTATACCCGATTTTAAAAACAAAAGATATGACATGAATGGTATTTTAATTTCATCTTTAAAAACTCCCAAAGTTATGTTTCATATTTTAAGAGTCCTGAGGTTTCTTGTTCTTATTTCAAGTGATCGTCCAAAAGCAAAGATGTATTTGCTTTTTTAAAAGATCAGCTAGTGTGAATTTTGAATATCAGGTTTCTGCTTTCACAGATAAATCATTTGTATCAAATTCATCTGTTTCTTCTTCCATCACAAGTGGATTGCAGCTGGCTGCTTTAAAAACCAGAATTTGGATTCTATTAACAGCTCTGGTGTAAGTTCCCTCTCTGGTGTCTGGGCTGCTTCAGTGCTGCACACACTGAACATGGCTTTAGCACAATTACTTAAAGCTCCTTCAATTAGAAATTACAAGACAGTTGTCATCAAATTTATGTAACATGGATCAGTCAAGCATCTGGAAGAATTTGTATGTGCAACCGATTAAAAACCTACAATGCTTTCTCATCTTGAAATATATTATTGATTTTATAGCTAATGGAAAAATCAGCAGTGTTTCCATTTCCCTGGTTTTAAAAATACATATACATCAAACCCAATCTCAAAGTATATGTTTTTTTTAAAATTGCAGTTAGGAAGTACATAATCTAGCTTTTCTTTTATCAGAGTGAAATGTTAGCATTACTTTTAAGACATGAAATAGAAAAATCACAAGAAATTGATATTTTTTGTATAAAGTAGCCTAGTTGCTAGGCATAATGAATTTTTCCATCTGGAGAGCCCATTTAAAACTTCACTCTACTTCTAAGCAATATTGTGTCATATAGTAGAGTAGATGGTATAAAAGGCCAGGGATTTGGGCTTAGCACATCCATTAATTGATAATATAAATTTGGGTGATTTGCTTATCCTTTCTAGCCCTTGTTTTCCTAATTTTTAATTTATTTTTAAGATTTTTTAAAACGTGGACCATTTTTAAAGTCTTTATTGAATTTATTACAATATAGTTTCTGCTTTATGCTTTGATTTTTTGACCATGAGGCATGTGAGATCTTAGCTCCCTGACCAGGTATCAAACCCGCACCCCTTGCATTGGAAGGTGCATTCTTTTTGTTTTCTTTTAGTTTTACTTATTTATTTTTATTTTTTGCTGTGCTGGGCCTTTGTTGCTGCGTGCAGGCTTTCTCTAGTTGCGGTCCATGGGCTTCTCACTGAAGTGGCTTCTCTCGTTGTGGAGTGCGGGCTCTAGGAGCGTGGGCTACTAGGCTTCAGCAGCTGTGGTTCTCGGGCTTAGTTGCCTAGCAATATGAGGAATCTTCCCAGAGCAGGAATTGAACCCATGTCCCCACATTGCAAAGCAGATTCTTAACCACTGGACCGGCAGGGAAGTCACCTAATTTTAAAAAATGAAGATATTAACCATATGGTTTCTAACTTCCATGGGAACAGTGAGGGTTGAGATAACTGAGTCTACAAATATTAACAAATTATCCACTTTTTTCTTTCTGCATTAATTAATGGGTACACCTCATAATGTAGATAGGAAATAAAGCAGGATTTTTGCTTGAATGTTTGAGAGTTTAATAATCCTTAAAAAAAAATCTCTGACCCCACTTAGGAACAACAACAACAAAAAGAAAGTCTGTTCTGGTTATCTAGGCAAAGCTTGTGATGACTAGAGTAAAAGAATAAATCCTATAGGAAAACACATTAGCAAAGACTGAAGTGAATAATAAGATAAAACAGTGTGCTCATCCACCCATGTCAGTGAGAAAAGGCAATGTGTTTTTGTACAATTGAATTGAACGAAAATTACACTAACATATGAATCCTAGGGCTACCCGAGAGAGAATGGTGACCATCTGGGGTGAAGAAGTTTCTTCTTCATGCAATCACAGTGATGACATCATCCACAAGCGGCAAAACACAGTCAAGTATTTATCTTTCATTCCACAAGGTGGTGTGTTTTATGTATAAACTATTCGGGTCGTGTTTTTATTCTGAATCTAATGATGTGCTTTTTAAATGGTTTTCTTATTTTTGCCTTGTTAGTACATCACTTACTATCTTGCCTCTGGGTCTAACAAATTGCCTGATGCCGATCTAGATGAACGTACCAGTTCCCAAATTGATAACACATGCCAAGATTTTCTGTATTGCCCTCAATAAACACACTCCTGGGGGTGTTCTTGACCCTGATCTCAATGAAAACTCCAACCGTGTTCCCTCTCTGCAAGAAGACAAGTTTCCATGTGCTTTCCCCTCTGTGGATATGGCTTTAAAAATCAAATATACTTTAGGGGAATAATATGACTCTTTTCTTAGCAATATTACTTACATATAGTAATGGACTGAATGAGGTTTGTGAAATAATATTAGAAGTTATTTAAAACAAAAGCTGAAGAATTGTTGACAATAAACCTCACCAACTTTAACCTAAAAATCTACCTTCTTGTTGTTTATTTGGTAAGTCATAGCTGACTCTTGCAACTCATGGACTGTAGCCCACCAGGCTCCTCTGTCCATGGGATTTCCCAGGCAAGAGTTCTGGAATGGGTTGCCATTTTCTTCTCCAGAAGATCTTCCCGACCAAGTGACTGAACCCAGGTGTCTTGCGTTGACAGGCGGATTCTTTACCACTGAGCCACCAGGGAAGCCCAAGAATCTACTTAGAACCTGCTGAACACCCAGGATTCTGCTTTTCTTCTTTTCCATAATGACTTCTTCAACCAAACTCCCTCTGAAAAACTGACTCTCAAAAGAGTCTAAGATTAGTTTCAAGGAGTCTAGGTTAAAAGTGTTTTCCGATTCTTTGTGTTTGTCTCCGAGATCTTTGTTTCAGATACATCTGTAAACTGAACGTCAGTGGGTAAGATACAAACTTATTCATACACTGCAGTGTATATTTAGAGTGCATTTGCCATTAATTAACTCATTCAATCATTCTCTCACTTATTTGCCAAATATTTATTAAATGCCTTCATCGTTCCAAGAATTATGCATTAAAACTAAGGGTACAAAACATAACGAACTCTAAGAATAAGATTATAGTAATGACAGCATTAAACCTAATAATATTCAGCAAGTTGAATGAAACAATAACTTTATTTTAATATCAAAGGTTTTCCCTCTATTTTTCATTATTGATTTGAAATCACTGTTTCAATTATTTTCTGGTTTCCTGTCTTCAGCATAGTTTAAGCTGAGAATTATTTATGGTTTAAACACCACAACTTGCCAAAAAAAAAAAAAAGACCAGAAAATGCATTTAAACTTTTTGTGAGTTTTAACTGACTCCTAATTGTTATTCCACTTTAATGTTTGCTTTAAAATAATTTTATAATCTTATCCTTGGGTCCTAGAATACTAAAAAAATGGAAGGAAGTGTTCTCTGACAGCAGATCTATGGGGATTGAATCTTAGATGTTATTTATTTAGAGAAGATTATAATAGTAATGAGCTCAGAGATCAGGAGACAGTGTACACTACAAAAGCAAATATACTTATTAATAGGACACATAATAGAAGGCTTAACTGTGTATACAACAGAAATGAATAGTCACTTTCCACCCTGGGAGCGGCTGGTTGTCTTCTTAAAGAGTGTCCTTGTTCAAAAGTAAAGCAAAACTAGTGATCAAATGCTTTCCTTACTAGAGATTAGCTCAAGTGTTTACCTTTGACAGTCTTTCTACTCGGGGCATAAAAAATGGCATGTTAAAATGAAAAAACATTTTGTATACTGAGAGAAAACGATGCTATTTAATGGCAAGATAATTCTTATTCAAACCGAAAATGTCTTTTTTTCTTTCACTCAAATTGAGTCATCAGAATGTTCAGTATTAAGCTTAAGCCGATAAAAGGAAGAAAGAATAAAATATTCAGAAGTTCAACATGTCCATACTTACACAGTTTCAAGCTAGAAAGGGTTGGTTAATTACCCGCTGCAATATTTAGTGCTGTCTATTTCTGAAGTGCTGCGCAAAGACCAACAAATTGGTTCTAAAAATTCTATAAAGTTTGTTAGTGTTGTCCCTGAGATTTCTAAAGCAAAGAGAAAAGAGATTATTTTAGTGGGTGTACTCTGGGTTGAGGGGACTAGAGCATGTTCAAGACACCCTTAAAATTAACTCTGTTTTGAAAGTAAGGTATGCCCTTCTGCAACATTTAATGAGTCTTCAAGATTGTAAATAATGATTACCAAAATAGACAATAAATGCTAGGAATCAGAGTAGAGGAAACCAGATCTATAGTTGATCTTAGAGCAAAGAGTTATGCTACTCTTTAGGAACAGGAGGAATTAATATACCACAATTTTGTCTTATGCCCTAACTACTTCAGTAGTTAGATTGAAAGCAAGGAAGGTAGTTGTGCTTCCTCAGTTAACTCTGCACACATATGGAACATACTACCCTTGCACTCAAAGGCAGTTACTTTAGCATCTAATAAGGGTGCAGCCATGCCTGTCAGATTTTTCCAAAACAAGGCTCAGTAAAAGCTAGCCCTTCCCCAGGAGCAGACCTTCAAAATTAGAAAAGTGATCAGAAATTTGGAGGAAAAAAAAAAGTTGGGGCCACACTGTGTCAGTTTCTATATGAATTCCCTCCACCCACTGCCTTTTTAAAAAATAAATTAACTCATCATGAGATTTTCAAATGCATTCTTTTAACATATGGTAAGAGTGTAAACATACTGGATTTATTTCAGGGGGAAAGTAACCTGATCGATTCAAACAGTACCTCGGAATTTATTCAGTCATGTCAAAAGTCACAACTTCTTTTTATCACTTTGGATTCACAAAATTGCATCAGGGGAAGATATATGCTTGAGTGTGATTGCTCCCAGACATGCATTTTTCCCCTCCATCAGGGATCTGAAATAATACTAAAAAAGCCAACTTGTATTGGTGTGGGTTTTAGTGGCATCCATCCAGAATGATTTCCTACTGAATGCTATGCCAAACCTGTGAAGCAATAAGGATATACCATGACACCAGTGATTTTCTCTCCAGTATCTAAAACTCAGATCCTTCTCTTTAGAACTGTTCTCCCTTGCGTTGCTTCTGCTAGGTGAGGGGAGAAGTACTGAGCAGGCAAGCATGGGAGTGAACCTGGGAAAAATCAAAAGAATGTGAGAAATTGCTTAATAATAGAAGGGTTCTAATAACAGAGATAATGGTATTCTTACACTTTGAAATGAGCAATGCAAAATTCAAAACACAGTTTAATTGAATGTAGAAAAAGTATGCTGCGTGCTCAGTCGTGTCCAGCTCTCTGCGACCCCATGGACACAGCCCGCCAGGCTCATCTGTCCATGGGATTTCCCAGGCAAGAATACTGGAATGGGTTGCCATTTCCTCCTCCGGGGGGAGGTCTTCCCGGCCAGGGATCGAACCCTTGTCTGCTGCATTGGCAAGGCGGATTCTTTACCACTGAGCCACCTAAACTAAGGTGAAATATCTCCTGGAATGAAGTCAAGTACTGCCAAGGATTGAGGCTTCATTCCTTCTCACTTGGACGAGTCCCTCCTCTTGCACACGTATCTTCACGCTAATAGGCAGCAGGAGACACAGTTGCTCTGTTTTCTTCCCACGCTAATAGGCAGCAGGAGACACAGTTGCTCTGTTTTCTTCCCAACCTGAGAGGCCTGAGGATGAAGTCAGAGATCATCTGCTTGTTAATATGGGGAAAAGAACTGATTTTTACTGCAAGGATTTAATGTGACATTGATGGTAAGTGACATGATCACTGAAAACACATGCCATCTGGAGTCTTGCTGATTGATGTGCAAACCTCTGACAGCAGAAACCCACGTTGTCAGTTTGCCTTCCTGGTTGTCTTCCTGAGGTCTAGTCAGGAAAGGATCCTCTTCATTTCAAATGTTGGGGCATGAATCACTCTGACAAGAGAAATAAAACGGCCTTCTAACTGGCCTTATTATTCCAAAGTGTAAGCAACAGCGGGAATTTTTCTAAAGGTGAGACTCAGGACTTTTGAAATCCCCTTTAACCAATTCTCTTAGAATGAATAACATCACTAAAACCTGTTTTCTTGTTTAAAACAATGTTTGATTGTCCTTTTCCACGTGTAGCTATTACCTTGAAAGTGTCTGCTGTTCTTCCGGTTCTCTATGTGACAACTTTGATTAACTCGTGCATTTTTGTGAAATGAAGAATTACGGCCCCTCATGCCTTTGTGTGAGTGCAGATACTGCAAAGAGAAAACAGGACTTCACCATGTGCAGCAAGAGAGGGACTGACTTCAATTAGGAAACCTCTCAGGAAGCAGCCAGGAGCCTCTCCACCTGAACCAAGTTTGGGAGACAAGTGAGGTTTGGTTTTAATTGGTGCGGTCTGACCAAGCAAATCAAAAGAATGATGTATTTATAAGCTCTGGAGTGAATGGTATTCTTTAGAATCTCAAAAAACTATTCACTATGATAGATACTAATCGTACGTGATTCTGTAAAGAAAAGCGCTTGGCAACAACATGCGAAATGATGGTATTGGATAATGCGATGTAGTGGAAAGTCATCTGAACCCAAAGCCTATAAATACTTCATTCCAAAGGCAGATTATAATTTTATTTTTTGAATTGGTTTTTCATTGGTTGGCTCATTTTATGTTTATTTTAATAACAGCACCTATTAAAGGTTTTCTACTATAAAAACCATACATATTTTTCACTTAAAAATTGGATAATATAAGCAAAACCACCCATATTTTTACTACTGAAAGGCAATGTATGTTTCTATCCACAAGTTTTTATATTTTTAAATATATACCACATATAAAATTTTGTATTCTGCTTTTAAAACTATATCACAAATTTTCCATTAAATTCCAAATTTTCTTTTATTAGCTTCCATGACAATTGTCAAATGAAAATACTATCATGTTTACCATTTTTCTCATGATAAATAAGGCTGCAATGAACCTTTCTCTGCAAAGCTGTGTTTCTGGATCATGGTTTATATTTATATAATTAGTTTCCAGATATAGATCTATTAGTTTAAACTATAAAAAAATTCAAAGGCCTTTGATAAAAACTGTGAAACTGTTTTCCAGAATGACTGTTTCCCTTCACACTCTCTCTAGCAGAGTGTGATATTATTCATTTTCACGGTTCATTCAAATGACTAATTTTTTTTTTAACCCTCTTGGGATTTTTGTGAGGCACAGTGGAATTTGGAAAGAGATGTGATTGTTGCCTGGCTCCTTCCTTAACCCTTCTAATCTCTCCTTGTGCAATTTTCTTCATCATGAGATGAATTACAAAATATCTCACAAAACTGTTTGTGTATATTTTACACAAAAAAATAAAAATAAATGGAAAATAACCATAAGTTAAAAATATTCCTTAAATGCCTACTGTACATGAGATTATTTTACATACAATATTTTTTTTTTAACTGCGAACACCTAACAAATTTTCATTTTCCCTAGATGATAGTAGTTTAGGGAATGAGAGGATGAAAATTTGGGGTTAGAGAATCAAGAGAACCACTGCCTGTTCTACTCTTCCACTAACTTGCTACATGACCTTGCACAAATTACCTAACCTCTTTGGGTCTTTGTTTCTTCATCTAGGAAGGCAGTGGATTTAACCAGATTATCTCTAAAGTGCTTTCTGACTCTTAAGATTCTTTGATGCTATCAAAACCATTTTTCCAGAAAATAATGACCCTCCTGACTATTCCTCCTTCCAAAATCCAAGTGGAGAACGTCTGAAATATTATTTCCAAAAACTTTTAGTGAGTTCAAAACTATACGTCTGTACTGGGGTAACTTTCATGTTTCTATCCAAATTTACTTTAAACAAATATCATAATGAGATATCATCATAACCTTTGCTTGATCCTTTTGTCAGTTAAACAAAAACAGATGAAAGTGACAACAAAGAATCCTTTAAAAATATAAGTATACTGTACAATGTGCCAAATGATGCCCTAAATTTTATTGTATAATGGTGGGTTTCAGTGGAATTTCACACAGCTCTCTCAGATTATAATTTGGGAATCATGACTGTAGCACAGTAAATATTCTATCTCATAGATAGCAACACCTTATCTGGGCTGCAGTGAGTGAACATTTAGTTTGTTTATTTCACTTTTGTATACACTCTTAAATATGATGCTAACAAGGAAAAAAATCACTTATTTCCTAGCAGGATTTTCTTACAGAACACTTAGATTTTTAAAAAATAACAGCTTTATTGAGATATAATTTACATATCATAAAATTCTCCCTTGAAAGTGTATAATTCAGTGGTTTTTAGTATATTTACAGAGTTGTAAAACCATCACCATAAATGTGTTTTTAAAACAAAATGAAAGTGTGTGGACAGTACACAAA
This sequence comes from Oryx dammah, assembly GCF_014754425.2. Lineage (NCBI taxonomy): Eukaryota > Metazoa > Chordata > Mammalia > Artiodactyla > Bovidae > Oryx > Oryx dammah. Next base: position 50,598,328 of record NW_024070192.1, on the reverse strand, counting down.
TTGCTTGCTTCTGTTTATTGGATTTGGTATTATGTGTAGTTTTTTTTTTTTTTTTACTCAAGACATGGTTCAATTGCAAGAATTTAAACTATTCAGAGTTAATGAAATAATTGCTGTGTTATGAGCACATTTTTTATTTAATTTGAAATCCACCATCTACCAAATTCTACTTGGAAATCTTTTGTTTACATAATATAGAAAAATTGACAGGGCATGTGTTTCATGGTTTTGCAATATGATGAAAGGTGAATAAGAGACTGAGGAGAATTCATGTTTCTCAATGTATTTGAAATATTTAGAGTCATTTAAAACTTTTTGCTCCCTCTGTTGGCTTAGAATTCTAATGGATGATTAAACATGTAGCCCAGAGTGTGGTTGAGGGTACTTCTGAAGGTGAGAGAGGGACGATCTGGTCTTTTCAAGCCATGAAAAATAAAACCAAAATCCTGCTTATGTTTTGAGAAAACATCGGTATGGTTCAAAGTGCTAAATAATAACTGAGACATTTATATTTTTATCCTAAACATTTCATAAAATCAATTATGAAAGAGTTAACTAGATTTTTGTCACTTAAGCCTTTGCAGTAAACTTACTGTAATCTTTTCTTAACTAATGTATAAACAAACTGAATAACTTGCTACTGTATCAAATGACTTTTTTTTTAACTTGTACCGTTAATACTGAGGCTGTAAAAAAATGCACTACTTTTGTAACTGTAGATAAAACCTTTTCTCTTTAATACTCCAATATAAACTTCCAAATGTAACATCTCACTTTTCTTCCCTAGTCCCTCTCTTAGGAATTGAGTGGGTTGTCATAAATTATTCTCTCATTGTTAACTTTGAGAAATTGACACCTGTGGAAAATTTGAAGTAAACCTCTCACTAGAGAGAGAGGTGAAAAAGAGGAGGCCTAACATTCTTGCTAGGACCCCAGGGCAGTTGTAATGATAAAGAGTCTCTTCTTTAGGTGTAATTTGTACAAATTACTTGCAATGACCTTGAATAAGTCATTTAACCCTCACATGCCTTATTTTTATCATCCACCAAATGAGAGTAAAGAGTGATCTGAAAAATGGTGGCGATGACCTTACTTGCAAAGCAGAAGTAGAGACATAGGCTGGAGAACAAACATACGGAGGTCAAGGCAGCAAAGGCGTGAACTGGGAGACTGGAACTGACTATCAATATACACTATTGATCTATGTATAAAATAGATAGCTAATGCAAATCCACTGTATAGCACAGGGAACTCTCCTCAGTGTTCTGTAGTGACATAAATGAGAGAGAAATCCAAAAAAAGAGGGGATATATATATAAGCAACAAGCTGACTCACTTTGCTGCAGGACAGAAAGTAACATAGCATTGTAAAGCAGCTATATTCCAATACAAATTAATTTTTAAAAATGAATGGTCTAGTTAAGTGATTGCTTATGATGATCAAAAGTATAGTGTCAAATGTATATATTTTGTCCCTCAGAAAGACATTAAAAACTAATATTTTTAATATGACTATAAATTTTCTGTGATACTTTTATCATATTCGAGGAACTAGTTGAACTCTTTAACCTGAAGTACACGGAAACATTGTAAAGGAACAAATAAGCTAACTCTTTTTATGGTATTTCAGAGACATTGTGAACGTTGATTTTTGTTCTTTTGTATTTCGGTGAGTATTGAGATCTATGAGAAGCAAAGTTAGCTCGAGGAAAATAGCTGACTCATAATGAGATATAAGAAATATTCAGAAAAAAAAGTAAGACAGCAGAGACTGAATACTTAGCTGAGAAAAAACAAACCTGGAAACAATAGAGACTGGAAATAGTGGGCATGATTTTAATTTTTGTAATATTGGTTGGTTATTTCTGGGAAGAGTCTGAATTTTATAAATATGATTTATATCTGAGTTGGATGCTACTTACTGAGGCAGCATTGTTCTCTAGAGAAAAGACAGCTCTCTGCTGTCATCTTATTTCCTCTGCTTGTTGTCAAAACAAAGAGGGAAAGAGCAGAACCCAAGTAGAGGGGTCCAGGTGCAGTGCTGAAAAATTCTGGTATCAGCACCCCCTGGGCTGAGTCGTCTGCCTATGTCTGACTGGTTTATAACTTCACTCAGAAGTGAGTTCATCTCTTCATAAGAATAATGAATATAATTCTTTTTAAAAGATTTTTTTCCTAGTAATTCCATCTGATGGACATGTATGCTGTGGGAATTCAGGAAAACTCATATGAGGTAGGTGTATGTTTTGTATGAAATTTGAAGTAAAGCTAAAATAGATTGCTTTGGTAATCAGAAGAAACCTCAGCTAAAAAATTTTTTGAAACTAATGAACTTATTTCATGAAGCGACCAAAAATGTAATTTGAAGTGTATGAACAGTGTATGAATTTGAGTGAACAGGCCTGGTGTTGTTCTTTTTCATTATTTTATCAAAGCACATGGAAAATTCTGGCTGTAGATGGCAGCATTGCACTAACACATCCTTTCTAAAGCCTTCCAGGGTGAATTTGGGAGAAAGATGCTAAGAGCTCTGGTGCCTGGAGGACCGCAGTTCATTCACTAAAACCGGCTGCAATTTTTCTTTGTCGAAGGTGAAAACTTCCCTTGATTCTACAAGCATCCACCTCTGAATTCACTACATTCAGATTCATCCTCAAAGCTTCAAGAGTGTTCCTTTAGTTGTGGGGTTTGGCAGACACAATGAATATGTATTTTATTAGGGCTTCTGAAAATACCAGTTGAAGGGCCTTTGAGAACCCAGATTCGTCAGCCTTTTGCATTAATGGGTCTTTGAGTTGTTTGTTTTTCTTCCTGATTTATAGATAGCACCCCATTATAGAGGCAATATATCTTCATTTAAATAACTTTCAAGTTATTTATGACGGGCAATGACTTTGAGGCTGAGGTGTTTAACTTTGTTTTATTTTTGTTAACAGGTTCATTCTGGTGCTGGTAGAGCCTAAAACAAAGGCAGTTTTACAGAGTTCTCTGGATGATTAGAATAATCTAGCTAATTGCATGAAAGAACCACGTTTTTCACCAAAAGTCCTTTTTCACTTTCAACTATATTCTAACTTTTAAAAACTTTTTAGTTTATTTATTTATGTTGGCCGTGCTGGGTCTGCGTTATGATGTACAGGCTTCTCTTGTTGCAGAGCTCAGGCTCAGTAATGGCGGTGTCCAGGCCCAGTTGCCCTGAGGCATGTGGAATCTTAGCTCCCCAGCCAGGGATCAAACCCACATCCCCTGCATTGGAAGGCAGATTCTCAATCACTGAACCACAAGGGAAGTCCCTAACTTAAAATTTTAACAACGGCAAATAATAAGTTGCCAGTAAATGATAAAAACTCACTATGTGACAGATATTATGTATGGCTCTTTTGTGTCATATTTCATTTAACCCTTGTTATAAGCCTGTTCAGTTCAGTTCAGTCACTCAGTTGTGTCCGACTCTTTGTGACCCCATGGACTGTGGTACGCCAGGCTTCCCTGTCCATCAACAATTTCCGGAGCTTGCTCAAACTCATGTCCATAGAGTCGTTGATGCCATCCAATCATCTCATCCTCTGTCGTCCCCTTCTCCTTCTGCCTTCGATCTTTTCCAGCATCAGGGTCTTTGCCAACGAGTCAGTTCTTTGCATTAAGTGGCCAAAGTATTGCAGTTTCAGCTTCAGTATCAGACCTTCCAAGTTATTCTTATTTTGCTCATAAGGAAGTAAGGGCAAAGAGATTCAGTGACTTGTCCATATTTCATGACTAATTGTGGAGGAGCCAAGCTGCAATACAGGTTTTTTTTGTTTTCATATCAGTTTCTTCTCTTTTTTTAATATTTATTTATTTGGCTGCACCAGGTCATAGTTGCAGCACATGGGATCTTGGATCTCATTTGCAGCATACAAGCTCTTTAGTTGTAGCATATGGGATCTAGTTCCCTGACCGAGGATTGGACCCAGGACTCCTGCATTGGGAGCATGAAGTCTTACCCACTGGACCACGAGGGAAGTCCCTCGGATCAGTTTCTTCAGAACCATCCCAGCTGCTTCTCTGAGGAGAAAGACGCACTGATAAGTAGGACATGAGAGATTTAAAACAGAAAAATGGACACCATTTGTAAGCAAGTGGATGGGTAGATGGGTGACTTTAAAAATTGGTTTCTTTGTTCAATAAATACTTATTAAATGTCTGGTATGTTCCAGGTCCAGGAACAGTGTTTCCAGCAGAAACACTGATATAGTCTACTATACACAGTTCTTGCCGTTTCATAGACCGTAGGGAGAGACTAACACACAAGTATATTATAACACCATGTACTCTTTCATTATCTGCTTTATGTGGTAATATGGGAACAAAGAGAAGGCAAATCTTACCTGGGGTAAGGAGAAGAGAGCCTTCTTGAAGGAAACAATATTTCAGTTGCATTTTATAGGCTGGACTAGTCAATTTTAAGGGATGGAGAAAGGACATTCCACACAGAGGGGTAGCATATATCAAAGAGAGCATGATAAGCACATTAAATAACATAATCTCTCAATGTTCTTGCCTGGAGAATCCCAGGGACGGGGTAGCCTGGTGGGCTGCCGTCTATGGGGTCGCACAGAGTCGGACACGACTAAAGCGACTTAGCTGCAGCAGCAGCTCTAATACTAAAGTGCAGAATTTAGAAATAATTTTATTGAGTTCAGAGGGCTAGGGTCACTATTTTTTCATCAATCCTTACTATAGCCTAAAAACTATTTTAATAATGCTAAATCTCAAGGACACTTACAGGACAACCTTATCCATAAAAAATAAGTACCTGGGAGGGGAAAGAAAATAAGAAGACTGACATTTATTGAATAGCATCCATGCTGTCTCAACACTTCACATTAACTCTATGATACTAATATTAATGTACCTATTTTATGTTACTTAGAGGAGGGCAAGGCAACCCACTCCAGCATTCTTGCCTGGAAAGTCCCCATGGACAGAGGAGCCTGATGGGCTGCAGTCCATGGGGTCTCGAAGAATCAGACACAACTGAGCGACTAAACACAGCATATTTTATGTTAAGACTTAGAAACATTTAGGAACTTGCCCACACCAAGCTAGGAAATGGTAAAACCAGAGTTGGTGGTTTGGTGACTCTAAAGTCCAAGTTCTTTTTATGCTTTTGTAGGAAAGGAAAAATATCTTTTCCCCTACTGTCCTTCCAAGATTTTGACTGGGGTCCCTGTAACAAAAGACAGATTAACAAGAATAAAGCAGACAAATTTATTTATGAGTTTTATGTAATATGGGAGCTTTTGTAAGGAAACGATGACCCTAAGAATGATTTTATACAAGTGTGATGAGTAGAAAGTCATGGGAGAGCGTGACAGGACAGAAAGAGTATAAGCTGAGTGTAGTAGACTGAGGAACACTTAGTAGGGCCTCTTTTTTGGTGAGAGTCCTTTTGGTGTCCCTCTGTCTTCAGACATAAGGATGGTCCTCTCCGCCAGGTCTGGGTGGTGGTGCGGTGGGGGAGAGTGGGTAGGGCTCTCACATGAGGGTCTTATGATCTGTTTCGGGGAGGCATCAGAAAGTTCCACCTGGAATTGCTGCATCTCAAATTCCTTTAACGTAAGATATTCAATGGGCTTCCCTGCGGCACTAGCAGTCAAGAACTCGCCTGCCAGTGCAGGAGACTTAAGAGACGTGGGCTCAGTCCCTGGGTCAGGAAGATCGCCTGGAGGTGGCTGTCCTGGAGAATCCCTGTGGACAGAGGAGTCTGGCAGGCTACAGCCCGTAGGATCACAAAGAGTCAGACATGACTAAAGCGACTTAGCACGCACGCACACACACACACAAGATATTCAGTGTCAAGGGGCAGCATATCCTGAACCCCGTCACTTTATTTCCTTGTAAGAGCCCAAAGTTAAGCATCACAAAGTCTATACACTATAACTTCCTTGTGTACTTTACCCATAAGAAAGTTCCTTGAACTCTGACTCAGGTGGTTTCCTTTCATAAATCACAAATCTATTCTGATTACCCACTGCTTATCATCTCAGACAGAGATTAAAAATTAACTTCCTCTCTGCCTCAGTTTTACCACTAGCACCACACTGCATACCACTTAAGTCATTTTCCTAAAACAGAGCTAGTCACATCACTTATCCAAACAAAAACCTTTACTGCCTTCCAGTTGCCTTCATCATAAAGTTCAAGCTCAGCACAGTATTCAAGGTTTTCCACTTAGCCCTGGGCTTGTCCAGCTGTGTGTTTCTCTCCTTCCCGCTCTCTCCTCACTCTTCTTTTCCCTCTCTTTCTCCCTCTCCCTCTGTCTCTTGCTTCCTCTGTCTTCCCCTCTCCACCTGTCTCTTCTTCTGCCTTTCCCACTCTCTCGGTCTCATCCCCTTTCCTTTTACCGTGACCCTAGTCACGCTGGAGTTTTTTATTGTTCCCTGAACATAGTATATTCTTTTCCCCTAAAATGTTCTTTCTATCATTCTCTATCTGATATGATCTGCCAAAATCTGATTCATCCTTCAAAGCACATTTAAATGTTACCAAGCCTGTGAAATCATCTCCCATCCCCCCGGGTTAAATTTACACTCACAATACTCTTGTCACCTGGATTAGTGTTCTTAGCATTTTATTTAATGATTAGCTGTGTATCTGTACACCAGTTAAATGGTGAGTGTGTTCATGCTCACCGTAGAGTATGAAAGCCATTAGCCAAACCTCAAAAACTAAAATACTGGACACTCAGAATGTTTATCGAATAAATAAAGCTTAGTTATTTAAATTCACAGAGGCATTAAAAACAGTGAATTAGGAAGGGAAAAAGGAGATTATAAGTTATGATAGGCATCGTGATTGTAGCAAAAATGGCAGCCATCACAAAGGGAAGGTAGAAACCACAGCTTCTTTATTGGCAGGCAGGTTCTTACCACTAGCTCCTCCTGGGAAGCCCCCACATAAAACATAAATGACTAAAAAATACCAGTCTGGGACACTTTGCTATAGAGCCAAACATCCAATTTATTTTGGTGAACCTTGAAGTGGCACTATTATTATATTATAGAATATAATTGATACTAAGAGTAATGATCTCATATCATTACAAAAGTATTTACAATTTGTTCTGTATAGCGTGTTTAAGAAAGCATGGTAGCATAAAGACAGTCATGTAGATGAGTGGAATAGAACTGAGATTCCAGAGATAAACCCATATGTCCACAGTCAACTCATGTTTGACAAAATTGCCAAGACTGTTCAATGAGGAAAGCACAATCTCTTCAACAAACGGTGCTGAGACAACTGGAAAAGAATAAAGTTGGACTACTACCTTAGAGCATATACAGAAATTAGCTCATAATGGATCGTAAATGTCGTAAGCACTAAAACAGTAAAACTTTAGGAGAAAATTTTGATGTCATTCCTTATGACGTTGGATTTGGGAATGGATTCTTAGGTACGACACCAAAAGTGCAGGCAACAAAAGAAAGAATAGATAAATTGGGCTTCATCAAAATTTAAAACTTTTAAGATCAAAGGACACTAGAACATGAAAAGACAACCAAAGCACAGGAAGCATTATCTGCAACTCATATATCTGATAAGTAACTATTATCTAGAATATATATATAAAACTCTCACAACTCAACAGAAGACACAGAGTTCAATTTTAAAATGGGCAAAGGACTTGAAAAGGCAATGGTCAATCAGTGCGTGAAAATATACTCAATATCATTTGTCATTCAGTTCAGTTCAGTCTCTCAGTCGTGCCTGACTCTTTGCGACCCCTTGAACAGCAGCACCCCAGGCCTCCCTGTCCATCACCAACTCCTGGAGTTTACCCAAACTCATGTCCATTGAGTCAGTGATGCCATCCAACCATCTCATCCTCTGTTGTCCCCTTCTCCTCCTGCCTTCAATATTTCCCAGCATCAGGGTCTTTTCTAATGAGTCAGTTTATTGCATTAGGTGGCCAAAGTATTGGAGTTTCAGCTTCAAAATCAGTCCTTCCAAAGTATACTCAGGACTGATTTCCTTGAGGATTGACTGGTTGGATCTCCTTGCAGTCCAAGGGACTCTCAAGAGTCTTCTCCAACACCACAGTTCCAAAGCATCAATTCTTCAGTGCTCAGCTTTCTTCACAGTCCAACTCTCACATCCATACATGACTACTGGTAAAACCATAGCCTTAACTAGATGGACCTTTGTTGGCAAAGTAATGTCTCTGCTTTTTAATATGCTGTCGAAGTTGGTCATAGCTTTTCTTCCAAGAAGCAAGTGTCTTTTAGTTTCATGGCTGCAGTCAGCATCTGCAGTGATTTTGGAGCTGAAAAAAATAGTCTCTCACTGTTTCCATTGTTTCCCCATCTATTTGTCATGAAGTGATGGGACCAGATGCTATGATCTTCATTTTCTGAAAGCTAAGTTTTAAGCCAGCTTTTTCACTATCCTCTTTCACTTTCATCAAGAGGCTCTTTAGTTCTTCTCTTTCTGCCATGAGGGTGGTGTCATCTGCATATCTGAGGTTATTGATATTTTCCCCAGCATCTTGATTCCAGCTTGTGCTTCATCCAGCCCGGCATTTCGCATGATGCACTCTACATACAAGTTAAATAAGCTGACTGACAATATACAGCCTTGATGTACTCCTTTCCCGATTTGGAACCAGCCTGGTGTTCAATGTCCAGTTCTAACTGTTGCTTCTTGATCTGCATACAGATTTCTCAGGAGGTAGGTCTGGTAATCCCATCTCTAAGAATTTTCCACAGGTTTTTTTTTGTGATCCACACGGTCAAAGGCTTTGGCATAGTTAATAAAGCAGAAGTAGATGTTTTTCTGGAACTCTCTTGCTTTTTTGATGATCCTGCCCTTTTCTAAATCCAGCTTGAACATCTGGAAGTTCATGGTTCACGTACTGTTGAAGCCTGGTTTGGAGAATTTTAAGCCTTACTTTACTAGCATGTGAGATGAGTGAATTGTGCAGTAGTCTGAACATTCTTTGACATTGCCTTTCTCTGGTATTGGAATGAAAACTGATCTTTTTCAGTCCTGTGGCCACTGCTGAGTTTTCCAAATTTGCTGGCATATTGAGTGCAACACTTTAAGAGCATCATCTTTTAGGATTTGGAATAACTCAGCTGGAATTTCATCACCTCCACTAGCTTTGTGCGTAGTGATGCTTTGTAAGGCACTCTTGACTTTGCACTCCAGGATGTCTGGCTCATGGTTATCCGGGTCATTAAGATCTTTTTTTGCCACATCTTCTTAATATCTTCTGCTTCTGTTAGGTCCATACCATTTCTGTCTTTTATTGTGCCCATATTTGCATGAAATGTTCCTTTGATATCTCTAATTTTCTTGAAGAGATTTCTAGTCTTTCCCATTCTATTGTTTTCCTCTATTTCTTTGCATTGATTGCTGAGGAAGGCTTTCTTATCTCTCCTTGCTATTCTTTGGAACTCTGCGTTCAAATAGGTATATCCTTCCTTTTCTCTTTTGCCTTTCATTTCTCTTCTTTTCTCAGCTATTTGTAAGGCCTCCTCAGACAACCATTTTGCCTTTTTACATTTTTTTTCTTGGGGATGGTCTTGATCACTGCCTCCTATACCATGTCACCAACCTCTGTCCATGGTTCTTCAGGCACTCTGTCTATCAGATCTAATCCCTTGAATCTATTTCTCACTTCCACTGTATAATCATAAGGGATTTGATTAAGGTCAAACCTGAATGGTCAAGTGGTTTTCCCTACTTTCTTCAATTTAAGTCTGAATTTTACAATAAGGAGTTCAGACCTGAGACACAGTCAGCTCCCGGTCTTGTTTTTGCTGACTGTATAGAGCCTTTCCATCACTGGCTGCAAAGAATATAATCAATCTGATTTCAGTGTTGACCATCTGGTGATGTCCATGTGTAGAGTCTTCTCTTGTGTTGTTGGAAGCGGGTGTTTGCTATGACCAGTGCGTTCTCTTGGCAAAACTCTGTTAGCCTTTGCCCTGCTTCATTCCGTACTCCAAGGCCAAATTCGCCTGTTACTCCGGGTATCTGTTGACTTCCTACTTTTGCATTCCAGTCACCTATAATGAAAAGGACATCATTTGGGGTGTTAGTTCTAGGAGGTCTTGTAGTTTTTCATTGAACCATTCAACTTCAGCTTCTTTAGCATTACTGGTTGGGGCATAGACTTGGATAACTGTGATATTGAATGGTTTGCCTTGGAAACGAATAGAGATCATTCTATCATTTTTGAGACTGCATCTAAGTACTACATTTTGGACTCTTTTATTGACTATGAAGGTTATTCCATTTCTTCTAAGGGATTCTTTCCCACAGTAGTAGATACGGTCATCTGAATGAAATCCACCCATTCCAGTCCATTTTAGTTCACCGATTCCTAAAATGTCACTGTTCACTCTTGCCATCTCCTGTTTGACCATTTCCAATTTACCTTGGTTCATGGACCTGACATTCCAGGTTCCTATGCAGTATTGCTCTCGACAGCATCGGACTTTACTTCCATCACCAGTCCCATCCACAACTGGGTGTTGTTGCCTTGGCTCCGTCCCTTCATTCTTTCTGGAGTTATTTCTCCACTGATCTCCAGTAGCACATAGGGCACCTACTGACCTGGGGAGTTCCTCTTTCAGTGTCCTATCTTTTTGCCTTTTCATACTGTTCATGGGATTCTCAAGGCAAGAATACTGACGTGGTTTGCCATTCCCTTCTCCAGTGGACCACATGCTGGCAAGGGTGTGCAGAAATTGAAAATCTTGTGCTTTGCTCATGTGAATATAAAAGAGTGAAGCTGCAGTGGGAAGAAGTTTGGTGGTTCCTCAGAAAGGCATAGCATTAAAAAATAAATAAATAAATAAATAATAAAAAATAAAAAAAAAAAAAGAAAGGCATAGCATTACCATATTATCCAGCAGTTTACTCCTAGGAATATACCCAAGCATTGAAAAAAATGTGTTCATACAAAACTTTGTAAACAAATCTTCAAAGCATCACTAGTCATGATAGCTAAAATGTGAAAACAACCCAAATATCCATCAACTAGTGAGTGGATTCTATAAATGTTAACATTTTGCTGGATTGGCTTTATTTTTGCTTCTCAAGAAATAAAATATTACAGGTAAAGTCCCTTTTGTATCCCTCCTTGATTCCATTTCCCTTCCTCCTGCTTCCAAAGAAAACCACTGTCCTGAACCTGATGTGAAATGACTCTGTCCCACTTATTTTTAACACGTTGAATCCATAAGCATTCCATAGTGTTATTTGATGTGATTTTTAAACTTTATATGAAAAGTATCATACCTATCCAGCTGCATTTTGCTTTTATCACTCAATATTTTATTTTATTTTAGGCTAAATCATGTGGCCTGTGGGATCTTAGTTCCCTGACCAGGGATTGAACCTAGGCCCTTGTCAGTGAGAGCACAGGATTCTAACCACTGGACTGCTGGGGAATTCCCTCAACATTTTAAACATATTACAAAACTTAGGTAACTTTGAGACATTAAAAGATTGTCACAAATGTCACCTAATTTGGTGTCCCTCTGTTGAGTGTTCCACTATCTCCATGCAACCCTGTTTAACTATTTCATTAGCTGAAAATTCTAATAAATCAAGGTAATATATGAAATACAAGACAATTCTGTGGTCCAAAAACATAGTTTTACTATGGTATAAATACTTTTCTGCTAAAACTAAAATTACAGTATTTAAGCATACTTAAAAGGGACAGCAAGTACCCAAGAATTTTGTTTAATTATATTTCAGTTTCTGGAGGACATTGGCCATATATGCAATTCAAGTTTTTATAAAGATTAACATTACTGAGAAATGTCAGCACATTCCAAATATTCAGATAACTTGGCAATAAAACTATGCAGATAATCATACAAAGTCAAAAGTATGGGCTAGATCATAACGATATTTAATATCAAACACCCATGGCTCTGCATGTTTGTAACTTTAGATCAGAACTTACAATAGTGTATACTCAGACCAATGCTTAGGCTTCAACCATATTTGCTTTGAGAAACTAATTTTATCAATGGGTAGACTTTGGTGTTTGATGGTTTTATACATCCTTCAGATACTCCTACACCTCGAGTCTGGCTGTTTTTCATAACTGTATATGAGACAAAGGCAATCATTCTTTTGACTCAGGAAAGATATTTATTCTGATATGAAGTGTTGTGTAAGTCCCTGAGCTTCTCCTCCCTCTCCCATTCTGCCATGTTTTCGTATTCATACTGTGAGCTACAAGAACTTAAAGATGGACCAGAGGTTTATCTCCAGTTAATATCCTCCAGCACCTGAGCAATTCGGTTGGCAATTCATTTATGTGTCTTTCTGGATGGATTGTGGCTAACTCATGATCCCCCTCAGTGACAGCATTTTCCTGGGTGGTATTTTTTGTTGTTGATCATTATGCTTAAATATGAGTTATTTTTCTCTGTGAATCATTGTATCAACATAGGTGTGGTTGGTTAAGTAAACACAAAGGAGATAAATGAGCTAAATCCAAACCTGTAGAAACACTCAATTTTCAGTGCTTATAGTAATGACTTGCACATTTGTAATATTTATATCTGGGGGGTAGTGAGTGTGCAAGCAGAAAAGAAGAAGATAGGTGGAGGTAGGTAGGGAACGTTTCCCACCATGAGCTCAAGACAGGGAAAGAAAAAAACTGGCTTTTGATTAACAAATATGTGCATTAAACACTTTAAAGGAAACAAAGATGCTTAATAGTTCTCAGGTAGAATTAGTCACCATAACTTTGTAATACCTTCCAAAGTGTGCTTCTTCTTTGAACTTCCAGTTGAAATGAAACTCATGTTAACTAGCATGCAGCTTCTTGTCTTAAATATCAACACATTTCAAAACCAGGTTGAGAAGTCAATTTCAGTGTTAATCTAGGAACAGCCTAGAATAACCTTGAAACTTCCTTTAACTTTAAAACATACAGCCTTCCAACTCTATTTTTTAAAAAAAAAGTTCATTGAGGAACTTTTCAGCTTGTTTTTGCCTCATTTTCATTGTTGGTTTTCATAGAGATAATAGTTCTTAATAATAATTGTTTCCAGTGAAAAGAAGTTCAAGGCAAGTTGAAAATACTTTTGAATGAGCTCAAACAACTTACAATTTATAGAGAATGCAGCACTCTCTTACTCATAGGCAATATTGTTTGGTCATTGTTAACATGTTAGGTACAAGATCAATGATTTCTGCCTAATAATACCTTGCACTTTAAAGTGTGTTTAGTGTTTACTTATCATCTGGTTTTAATGTGGTGGAGTCATAATACATAAAAGAGGATATTCACTAGAGACATCTTTTGGGTTACACCCATTAACACAAAAGTTGTAATGTTTTCCAAAATGCCTTCATTTAATTACCGGTTATGCCAAACTTTTCACAAGTTGCATCAATGGTGAGTCACTTATACTAAAATCCACCAGTGTGTACAATAGAACAAAAGAAAGGCGCAAAAGAAGTTTCAGTTTCTAGACAAAAGTAGAATTTTCAAAAGGTACAAAGAAATAACCTTTTGTCAACTTTCCATCCTATAGAGGAGCTGTAAAAAAAAAAAAAAAGACTAAATAGTCTAGTACCATGTAAACATTTAATAGAAAACTAATATTTCAGCAGGTGTGCATGTTGCTTTTAAATAGAATACAATAATCCTTTGATCATGTTTCTGAAAAGATTTTCTTTCCCAGATATGTTGCAGCAACTTTTCTTAAAGGTATAGCTTTCCTTTCTGGAAATCTTTTGATATCATTATTAGTTTTTGTTTAAAAAAATAAAAAAATAATAAAAATAAAAACCTCCATGAAAGTAATTTAGAAAGTAAGTACTGGCCATTCTACTTTTAGAATAGAGTAGGAAATAGCAACCCATTCCAGTATTCTTGCTTGGAAAATTTGGAAAATTCCATGAACAGAAGGGCCTGGCAGGAACCACGAGGTTCCAAACCATGTGGTTCCAAAGAGTTGGACATAACTGGGCACACATGTGCTGCTTTTAGAATCTCTCCCATTTTGATAAATTTACTAACTTCTATTATTAGTCTTGTTATTAACTGATTTTAAGCTTTAATATAGTTAGAATTATTCCTTTATGTTAACATAATTAATTTTACTAATAATTATAATAATAAAATAATAATTAGATGATCAAGTTCACTAATCAAATATTTATAGTATTCCTACTACTTATTTAGGACTAAACTATATATTGTGTTAGATAAATTTAAGAAGCAGTTACTGTCTTCAAGAGGCTTATAGTCTGAAGGAATGACATTAACATATATTAACATAGTATGTTCAGGATTAAAACTATACATGACACCAAAATAATAGCCAGCCAAACTGTCAGCAATTAGAAAAGTTGTTGCTGTTTTTTTTTAAAAAAAACTATACAATTTTTAAAACTATAAAACATATTAAGGTTTTGAGATTATCCCCTCAAAACACTGCAAAATGTTTCCATCAAGTTTTGTCAAAGCCCTATTGACATAGGCTGAGGACAAACGTCTCCATCGCTGCCTCACATACTTTAATTCAAACCTGCATCCTATCTTGCCTCCAAGATAGATTTCCTGCCTCTCTCTAATCTTACCCTCTCCTAAATCTGTCACCCATATTGCACCCAGAACAATCTGCCTACAACCACTTGCTTAAAACTCCAGTAGTTCGTCACTGCCAACAGAATAAAACACAAGTTCTTTAATGTGCATGTAAGGCTTCTGCCTCCTCATTGCTCCATCCTGTCTTCTGCAGTTCTCCATCTAGACTTTTATGTTCTAGTAATACTGGATTTTCTTTTTCTTTTTTTTGGTCCCATATACACACGTACTATTTCAGAACTTTGATGCCTTTTTTCTTATTATATTCTCTTTACCTGGATTGCTCTTTCTGTGAGTCTTTGCTTGTCTAATTTCTTATTCATCTTTTAAGACTGCAACTCAGGCATCATTTTCTCCTTAGGTCTTAGGCTGAACTTAAAAATCCCTTTCTCAATTTTCCCATAACAACCTCTGGAAATCTCTATTCAGGGTCTAATGAATGGTGAAAGCATTTATACACATATGGAGAGAAGATATGTCTCCCTTTTTATGTCAGCAGTGCCTAATACCAAACTTAATGCATACATTTGTATGTTTTCTGGTGTAACCATCTAACTGTATAATAGTTTAGTAGGCATTTTCTTTCTTGTATATTGCTTTACTATTTTTTAGCTAATTTGCTTGGGCCAATTATTTGCCTCTTTGTAACAGTTTGTTCATTTTTAAAGTGAAGATAATAATTGCTAACATTTATTAAGCACCTGCTATGTTACAGGTATTCTTCTAAGTACTTTGCATGTGTGTGCAAAGTGGGGTAGATGCTATTATCATCCCTATTTGACACATAAGAGAACTGAAGCATAAGAAAAGAAACTTTGGGGCTTCCCTGGTGGTCCAGTGGTTAAGAACCCACCTTTCAATGCAGGAGATGCTGGTTTGATCCCTGGTCTGGAAACTAAGATCCCACATGTGGGGCAACTAAGCATGTGCACTGCAACTGCTGAGCTCACCCACTCTGGAGCCCAGGGAGCCACAGCTAGAGAGAAGCTCACACAAGATCCTCCTGACACAGCCAAAAATAAATAAGTATTAGAAAAAGAAAAGAAAGGTAAGCATTTTGCATAGTTAGTAAGTGGAATAGCTGAACTTCTAGCCTTAAGCAGGCAGATTTCAGAATTCAGACTTTTAACAGCTTTGCAATGCTACATCACATGAGCAAGGTTAATCAGGGGACTAAGTGACTACATTTTGTAAAAAGCATATGTTGTCTTTAGGGTTTTCTATGTAGAGGATCATGTCATCTGCAAACAGTGAGAGTTTTACTTCTTTTCCAATCTGGATTCCTTTTATTTTTTTTCTTCTTTGATTGTTGTGGCTAAAACTTCCAAAACTATGTTGAATAGTCGTGGTGAGAGTGGGCACCCTTGTCTTGTTCCTGACTTTAGGGGAAATGCTTTCAATTTTTCACCATTGAGGATAATGTTTGCTGTGGGTTTATCATATATGGCTTTTATTATGTTGAGGTGTGTTCCTTCTATGCCTGCTTTCTGGAGAGTTTTTTATCATAAACGAGTGTTGAATTTTGTGAAAGGCTTTCTCTGCATCTATTGAGATAATCATATGGCTTTTATCTTTCAATTTGTTAATGTGGTGTATCACATTGATTGATCTGCGGATATTGAAGAATCCTTGCATCCCTGGGATGAAGCTCACTTGGTCATTTTTAATATGTTGTTGGATTCTGTTTGCTAGAATTTTGTTGAGGGTTTTTGCATCTATGTTCATCAGTGATATTGGCCTGTAGTTTTCATTTTTGGAGAATCTTTATCTGATTTTGGTATTAGGGTGATGGTGGCCTCATAGAATGAGTTTGGGAGTTAACCTTCTGCAATTTTCTGGAAGAGTTTGAGTAGGATATGTGTTAGCTCTTCTCTAAATTTTTGGTAGAATTCAGCTGTGAAGCCATCTGGTCCTGGGCTTTTGTTTGTTGGAAGATTTTTATTACAGTTTCGATTTCTGTGCATATGATGGGTATGTTCAGATTTTCTATTTCTTCCTGGTTCAGT
Source organism: Oryx dammah (assembly GCF_014754425.2). Lineage (NCBI taxonomy): Eukaryota > Metazoa > Chordata > Mammalia > Artiodactyla > Bovidae > Oryx > Oryx dammah. The sequence goes on along the minus strand of NW_024070192.1, from coordinate 50,581,711 downwards.
TTTGGAAGGTTATACTTTTCTAAGAATTTGAGCATTTCTTCCAGGTTGTCCATTTTATTGGCATATAGTTGCTGATAATAGTCTCTTATGATCCTTTGTATTTCTGTGTTGTCTGTTGTGATTTCTCCATTTTCATGTCTAATTTTGTTGATTTGATTTTTCTCCCTTTTTTTCTTGATGGATCTGGCTAATGGTTTGTTTATTTCATTTATCTTCTCAAAGAACCAGGTTTTAGTTATGTTGATTTTTGCTATAGTCTTTTGTTTCTTTTTCATTTATTTCTGCTCTGATTTTTATGATTTCTTTCCTTCTACTAACTTTGAGATTCTTCATTTCTTCTTTTTCTAGTTGCTTTAGGTGTAAAGTTAGGTTATTTATTTGAATTTTCTCTTGTTTCTTGAGGTAGGCTTGTATAGCTATGAACCTTCCCCTTAGCACTGCTTTTGCTGAATCCCATAGGTTTAGGTTGTCATGTTTTCATTTTCATTCATTTCTATGCATGTTTTTATTTCTTTTTTGATTTCTTCTGTGATTTGTTGGGTTATTCAGAGGCGTGTTGTTTAGCCTCCATATGTTTGTGTTTTTAATAGTTCTTTTTTTCCTGTAATTGACATCTAATCTTACTGCATTGTGATCAGAAAACATGCTTGAAATGATTTCAAGTCTTTTGAATTTACCAAGGCTAGATTTATGGTCCAGGATGTGATCTATCCTGGAGAATGTCCTGTGTGCACTTGAGAAAAAGGTGAAATTCATTGTTTTGGGGTGAAACGTTCTATAGATATCAGTTAGGTCTAATGGGTCCATTGTATCCTTTAAAGTTTGTGTTTCCTTGCTAATATTCTGTTTGGTTGATCTATCCATAGGTGTGAGTAGGGTATTAAAACCTCCTACTATTATTGTGTTACTGTTAATTTCCTCTTTCATACTTGCTAGCATTTACCTTATGTATTCCTACGTCAGGTGCATCTATATTTATAATTGTTATATCTTCTTCTTGGATTGATCCTTTGATCATTATGTAGTGACCTTCTTTATCTCTTTTCACAGTCTTTATTTCAAAGTCTATTTTATCTGATATGAATATTGCTACTCCTGCTTTATTTTGGTCTCCATTTGCATGAAATGTCTTTTCTCTAGCCCTTCACTTTCAATCTGTATGTGTCCATTGGTCTGAGGTGGGTCTCTTGTAGACAGCATATATACGACTCTTGTTTTTGTATCCATTCAGCCAGTCTTTGTCTTTTGGTTGGGGCATTCAACCCATTTACATTTGCAGATGACATGATCCTCTACATAGAAAACCCTAAAGATACCGCCAGAAAATTACTAGAGCTAACCAATGAATATAGTAAAGTTGCAGGATATAAAAATATACAGAAATTCCTTGCATTCCTATACACTAACGAGACAACAGAAAGAGAAATTAAAGAAACAATCCCATTCACCATTGCAATGAAAAGAATAAAATACTTAGGAATAAATTTGCCTAAAGAAACAAAAGACCTATATGTAGAAAACTATAAAACACTGATGAAAGAAATCAAAGATGATGCAAATAAATGGAGAAACATACCATGTTCATGGATGAGTTCAGTTCAGCTCAGTTGCTCAGTTGTGTCCAACTCTTTGTGACCCCATGAACTGCAGCACGCCAGGCCTCCCTGTTCATCACCAACTCCCGGAGTCTACCCAAACCCATGTCCACTGAGTCAGTGATCCCATCCAACCATCTCATCCTCTGTCGTCCCCTTCTCCTCCTGCCCTCAATCTTTCCCAGCCTCAGGGTCTTTTCAAATGAGTCAGCTCTTCGCATCAGGTGGCCAAAGTATTGGGGTTTCAGCTTCAACATCAGTCCTTCCAATGAACATCCAGGACTGATCTCCTTTAGGATGGACTGGTTACATCTCCTTTCAGTCCAAAGGACTCTCAAGAGTCTTCTCCAAACCACAGTTCAAAAGCATCAATTCTTAGGCACTCTGCTTTCTTTACAGTCCAACTCTCACACCCATACATGACTACTGGAAAAACCATAGCCATGACTAGATGGGTCTTTGTTGATGGAGCAGAAGAATCAATGTAGTGAAAATGAGTATACTACCCAAAGCAATCCCTATCAAGCTACCAATAGTATTTTTCACAGAACTAGAACAAATAATTTCACAATTTGTATGGAAACACAAAAAACCTCGAATAGCCAAAGCAATCTTGAGAAAGAAGAATGGAACTGGAGGAATCAACCTGCCTGACTTCAGACTATACTACAAAGCTACAGTCATCGAGACAGTATGGTACTGGCACAAAGACAGAAATACAGATCAATGTCACAAAATAAAAAGCCCAGAGATAAATCCACACACCTATGGACACCTTATCTTTGACAAAGGAGGTAAAAATATACAATGGCGAAAAGACAATCTCTTTAACAATTGGTGCTGGGAAAACTGGTAAACCACCTGTAAAAGAATGAAACTAGAATACTTTCTAATACCATACACAAAAATAAACTCAAAATGGATTAAAGATCTAAACGTAAGACCAGAAACTATAAAACTCCTAGAGAAAAACATAGGCAGAACCCTCTCTGACATAAATCACAGCCAGATCCTCTATGACCCACCTCCCAGAGTAATGGAAATAAAAGCAAAAATAAACAAATGGGACCTAATTAAACTTAAAATCTTTTGCACAATGAAGGAAACTATAAGAAAGGTGAAAAGACAGCCTTCAGAATGGGAGAAAATAATAGCAAATGAAGCATTAAGAATTAATCTCAAAGAATTAATCTCAAAAATATACAAGCAGTTCATGCAGCTCAGTACCAGTAAAAGGAACAACCCAGTCAAAAAAAAATGGGCCAAAGAACTAAACAGACATTTGCCCCAAAGAAGACATACAGATGGCTAAAAAACACATGAAAAGACGCTCAGCATCACTCATTATCAGAGAAATGCAAATCAAAACCACACTGTGCTGCCTCTCAAATGTTAGTTATTATAAATACAGTCACTGTGTGCTCCCTACAGGTTAATTTTATCACATAAATTTCCCATTTACATTGTATGTATCTGAAATTAAATGCACTTTAATCAAACTGGGTTTATTCCATTTGGAACCAAAAGGAAGTGTTCTGAAGTGAAATATATCTGTCATTGCAAATGAGGACTTTCAGGGTTGGCACCTTTAAATAACTTGCTTACCTTCTTAAAAGGCATGTGTTTAAATTTAGAATCACATATATACTAAATTACTTACACATATATTGTAACTAGTGGAGGAAATCAATGAAAAATTCTATTATGATTTAGAAATCTAAGTAGTTCATTATTATCTAATTAGTTACTTCTTAAATAAGAAATATCAGCATTATATCCTCTTCTAAAGAATTATAGCAGATAAAATAGCCACAGACACATTAAAAAAAAATCCTAAATTGGGATCCACTGCTTAGTGGAAATAGAGGATATTAGTTCCAAACACCCTTACTTTAGTGGAGCTGGGTGACAAAGTAGAGTGATTTCATGTTAGCGCTGGTTTTTAACATTTAATTTCCTTTTACTAAAGTAGTTTGACCTTTGTGGAACATGGGAAATGTAAAAGGACTGAAAGAAAACCCCAGGGTTCTCTCCAGAACCATCTTCTCCAAAGGATCTCACAAGCAAACCATCTGCTCTAGTATTACTCAGATGGGTAGGCTTATATCTTCTAACAGCAGAAATGCTAACTGAATCTCCTACATGAGAGACCCACAGGTTAATGGTGTCCTTAGAAGTTATATACTTGATATAATATGGCATGTTTACCTAGCGGCTTGCTACGTGCCTAACATGTGAAGTTCCTTCTCATGTCTGTTTGTTTCTGTTGGACTCTACGTGTTAAAAATAATATAAGGTCAAATTCCATAGGAAAGCATGGTTCTGATTGAATTTCCAGTTCCAAACTCTGGACCTAAGCCAGTAGGATCTGGGAATGTGGCAGGGAGAGTATGCCTTACATGGCAGCACTCAAAAGTGACTACTTAGGTTGATTAACTAGTGGTGAAGATAGGTTTGGAAAGATATTTCAACCAGGCTAATTAGCAAGCAGTCAGATGTGACAGAACAGTGAGTAAAATATATGCCGCCTCTCTGGAAGGGAGCTAAAAAATGCACTGGGAAAAGATGGAAATAAGTCAGATATGTGCTGGAGCCAGGGTGAGAAAGTTAGCCCCATTGCCTGCTTCATGCTGTTTAAAAATAGAAGCGAGAACTCTTAAACGTGATTTGACTTAAGACTCAGAGTCCGAGCCTTAAGTCTGTGTCTTTAACTATATAATTTTTGGTGCAATTTATTATAGGCAATGTTGCCTTTAAGCCTATTTTAGAGTTTGAATTAAGGCATAAAATCTTTATTAAAAAAAGCCCTTATGTTTTGATTATTAAAATTTAATCACTTTTCACACACACACACACGCACATCCACACACACACGCACACGCACACACGCACATGCACACACGCACACAAAGCCCTTATGATGTCCCTCCAAACTGCTTTAGTCTAAATTTAAACTCTGAAAGGATCAGTTTCTTATCTTTATAATTTCCTTTGCAAAATAGCCAGCAAAACACATGTATTTATGCTGACACTTTTGGAGCTAATGATACTATTCTATGAAAAAATCTGCTCAAGAAAAGTACCCTTTTAAAATGGATTGTGATTGTGAAGATGATGACTTCTCTTACGTGGCTCACACAATTAAAACTTTAACCATTGTTTGGTCACTCACTCACACTCAATTTTTGTCTCTTGGATTTTGGTGCTCACTTATATTTCCGCTCTGGGACACTTTCAGTCATCTGCCCAGAATGCCTTTCTCACCTTTTTAGCTTAATAAAATCCTGTTCACCTTTCGAGGAATATACACAGTTCAAACTTTGGCTGCACCACCTGTTAGTTCCGGCGCTTGGGACTTTCAGTCTTCATTATGACATGCAAGATCTTTAGTTGCAGCATGCAGGATCTAGTTCCCTGACCAGGGATCAAACCCCAGGCTCCCTGAATTGGGAATGCAGAGTCTTAGCCACTGGACTATCAGGGAACTCTCTACGGAATATTAAATATTATCTCTTATAGACTCTTCTCTGTTTCCCACCCTCCATTCCTCCCCACAGAATTATTCCTTCCCCCTCTCGTGGTTCTGTAGGATCTAGTACTGCTTCTATCACAGCCCTTATCAGGTTATATTACAGTAGTCTGTATTTGCCATTCTCCTAAATTAATTGTAAGCTGCTTGAAGGCAGGAATTGCCTTCTTTATCCTGGAACACCTATTCTCCATGTTCAAGAAATTAACACAAAGACTTGCACATGGTTGACAATATGTTTTGAAGCCAAAGAATCTTCAGAGTAGAAATTCTGGTGAGCAGGGAGCATCCTTCCAAACATTGTCCTGCTTTGCTATTGAACTAGGCTTCCTATTTGTCCACATTCTCCATGATATAGGGATGGGCTTTCCTTCTTATACTGGCAAATTTGTTTACCAGTTGTTCTCACTATGAGATTGGACATGTTACTTTGAATCCATTTATTAATTCGGAAAGTGTGTGTTCACTATCTACTCTGGCATTGCTGAAATTTTCAGCAATGTGAACTCATCGTTTTTCTAAAATACTGATAATCATATCCACTACCACGATTGTTTATACAGCATTTTGCAGCTTCCAAAACTCTCTCATTTCATTAAAATTTCCAAAATGGATGGAGTGGATATTATTATTATCTCAACTTTTGAGGTATTTCTTAGTTTCCTAGCTAACTTCACTGAAGAATGTTTTTGCTGTTGTTCAGTCACTCAGCCGCTTCCTCCTCTTTGGGACCCCGTGGAGTGTAGCACGCCAGGCTTCCCTGTCCTTCACTATCTCCTGGAGTATGCTCAAACTCATGTCCACTGAGTCACTGATGCCATCCACCCATCTCATCCTCTGTCACCCCCTTCTCCTCCTGCCCTCAATCTTTCCCAGCATCAGGGTCCTTTCCAATGAGTCGACTGTTTGCATGAGGTAACCAAAGTACTGGAGCTTCAGCTTCAGCATCAGTCCTTCCAATGAATATTCAGAGTTTGTTTTCCTTTAGGATTGACTGGTTTGACCTCCTTGTTTTTGTTTAACCATGTCTAATTATAAAATTTAAGATCTCTAAGGGACCTTAAAGGGCTTCCCCAGTAGCTCAGCTGCTAAAGAATCCACCTGCAACGCAGCAGACCCCAATTCGATTCCTGGGTGGGGGAGATCCCCTGGAGAAGGGATAGGCTACCCACTCCAGTATTCTTGGGCTTCCCTGGTGGCTCAGATGGTAAAGAATCCACCTACAATGCGGGTGACCTGGCTTCAGTCCCTGGGTTGGGAAGATCCCCTGGAGAAAGGAACAGCTACCCTCCCCAATATTCTGGTCTGGAGAATCCCCACAGACAGAGGAGTCTAGCAGGCTACAAGCCACAGGGTCACAGAGAGTCAGACAGGACTGAGTGACTAAGCACACAGCATGGGACCTTAAAAGGTCCTTCCCTTCCTCTTACAGATGAGTAAAATATCTGGACAAATATAGTGGCTTCTCTGTCACATATTCTTTTCTTTAAAACTTGGAGTATAACTGCTTTAAATGTTTTAGCTTCTGCTGTACAACAACACGCATCAGCCATATATACACATATATCCTCTTTAGCCTACTCCCAAAGTCTCCCTTTGGGTTCCCTGCATCGTACATCAAACTCCCACTGGCTATCTATTTTACATATGGTAATGTATATTTTTCAATGCTATTATCTCTGATTATCCCACCCTCTCCCTCCCCCACTGCGGTCAAAAGTCTGTTCTTTATGTCTGTGTCTCCCTTGCTGCCCTGCATGTAGGATCATCAGTACTATCTTTCTAGATTCCATTTATATGCATTAATAAACAGTGTTTGTCTTTCTCTTTCTGACTTACTTCACTCTGTGTAATAGGCTGTAGGTTGATCCACCTCATTAGAACTGTCTCAAATGCATTCCTTTTTATAGCCGAGTGATAGTCCATTGTGTATATGTGGTACAATTTTCTTATCCATTCATCTGCCAATGGTATGTCACATATTCTTAATAAATGGCAGAGTCTAACCTGCAGTAGAGTCTGTCTTCTGAGTCTTAGTTCTAGCCACTACCCCTATTGCCTCTAGGACAAAAACAGTTTTGAGGGCGTCACCCTCATTTTTGAGATATTCCATTCACTCATTTCGGGGAACTGTCATTTTGGACACAGTTTTGTACATCTTGGTGTTCGTATTAGTCTTCTTCCTGGGTTTGTGTTCTCTTTTTCTTTATCTGCTTTCACTACCTGAAATGTAAATTTTACTAGCTACAATAACTTTTTCTATGCAATTTTCTCTCTCAAGTGGCTTTTATCTAACCCTCATGTTTTTCAAATCTCCTAGTTTCTAGGCCTTTAATTCCTACTTCAATATTCATATAGGTAACTGGGTAGTTTTATAACATTTACCCAAAGGTCTACAGACATACCTGGGTGATGTGATATGTGGGCAACATTGCCTGGTCCTCCATTGCTGAGAATTCAAGAGTTTTAAACTAGAATGAATTATTAGAGATACTTGGTCTAGTTCTCTTGTTTTCCAGATAAGGAGAATGAAAATTTAAAAACTTGCCTAAATTTATATAGCCTAGATCCAAATCCAGGATTCTAATGATGATCCTTTTACAACTTACATGGCTTGTTGAATGGAAATAAGATCTCTGAACAAGGACAAGGGCAATAATTGAATAGAAGGGGGGGGGCGGGGCAGGGAGAAGGGAAAGCAAGAGTTTCTGCTAATGAGGCTCCCAAACTCAATCCAAAACTGTTTAAAATTTTTAAAAATTGACCTAATTTTCAACCTGAACAAGTCTTCTGAAGAGCCTGACAAATCTTATCTTCCTATTTTGATTAATCAAATTATTAGAAATGTGCTGTGTAGCACAGGGAACTCTACTCAGTGCTCTGTGGTGACCTAAACGGTAAGAAAATCCAAAAAGGAGGGGATATATGTTTCTATATGGAACTTCCCTGGTGGCTCAGTGGTAGAGAATCCTCCTGCAAAGTAGGAGACCTGGGTTCTATCCTGCGTTGGAAAGATCCTCTGGAGAAGGAAATGGCAACCCACTCTAGTATTCTTGCCTGTGAAATCCCAGGGAAAAGGAACCTGGCAGGCTACAGTCCATGGAGGTGCAAAAGATTCGGACATGACTTGCTGCTAAGTCACCTCAGTCGTGTCCAACTCTGTGTGACCCCATGGACTGCAGCCCACCAGGCTCCTCTGTCCATGGGATTTGCCAGGCAAGAGTACTGGAGTGGGGTGCCATTGCCTTCTCCATCGGACATGACTTAGCGGCTAAACAAATATATATACACATATAGCTGATTCACTTTGCTGTACAGCAGAAATCAACACGACATTGTAAAGCAACTATACACCAATAAAGAAAAAGACATGAAAATGATCTTCGTGTGACAATTTTCTAGCACTGTATGTCATTTTACCTCTAGATGCAAGTCCTTTTATTCTTTTCAGGACACATTATAGAGAAACACTGATTGTGTCTCGGTTGAGACTAGTTGAACTTAAACACGGTAGGTGAACCCTTTATAATTTATTAACAAGATTTGAGCACAGAGGCTGATTTTTGTAAAATTTGGTTCTGTGAGACAGAGTCTTTTGCATTGATTTAGGATACCTACATTCAGACTGAAACTTTCCAGACTTGAGAGTGTTCACATGTTCGTAGCTTAATTGTAAATCATCTTTCATTTAGAAGATTTAAAGACAGGCTCAAGACCTAAATCTTTTCAGTCACCTTCCTAACTGGGAAAAGCCTCTAGATGAGCCTTATTATGGTTTTTTTGAATGGATTAGAACAAACAGTTTGATAACGGTTCAAATAGAACAAATACCATCAGAAGAAAAACAACTCTTGCCTCCAAGAGTTAAATGTAAAATTAGGTGTCATTATAAGGCATTTGGAAGACGTTTGAAAGCCGTCTAGCCCAAGCAGGCCAAACCGCTCGACTGTAATGGGCAGCAAATCAAAACCAGAGTGGGAAGCTTGTTTTCTCCTATTTGTTTTGCTTCATTCTCTTTGATTATTTTGGCAAAGTTAAGCTGAAACGGCAGTGCTCTGAAGTTCTGTAAATGTAAGCTTTTAATTAGGTTAAAGACTCCTTTGCAGCTCTTGTCGAGTGCTCATTTTGTGCTTGGAATGCTTTCTTCCATACTTTGGTATGTTTTGAAAGGCGCTGTGGTCCTCTTTGTCAGTTCCCTCCAGTAGCCATGGAAACCCTCCATGGCTCTTTTCCTGAGTTTTATCTTTTGCTTGAAAGTTGCTCTGTAGGTGCTTCGTGCATTTGAACATCTTGGATTGTCTGCTCATTTGCACTATTAAAGAAAAAACTGATTTCTGCTTCAAGTTGACTCTGTTTAAAGATCTTCTATTTTAAATCATTTTTAAGTGTTCAAAAACTTTTCATTAACCCCACCTGTAGACGGTAGATTTTTCTCACAAGAGAGTATTTTCTACTTCACTTTTTTTGCTATGATTCTCTTAAAGATTTAGCTGCTTTGCACATGTTTTTATACCTGTGGTTTTAACTAATAAATGGAACATAGGAGAGAAATGGTTATCAAACGATGGTATAAGACTATAGCTGAATGTGTTAAGAAAAAAAAAGGTATGGTTTTTACATTGATATTTTTCATTTGGATAAAAACCTATAAATAATACTCTCATGTACTAGGATTTTAAGAAGTTCAAGTCTCCCCTTTGAAGAATTCTTTTGAACATTGTAAGGATCATGAGGAAAATCTGGATCAAAATCAAACAGGTTAAATGTGTGTGTGTAGAAATATAAGTCACTTTTAGTGTTTTTTGGTGCAGTTAGAGGAAATCTCGAAATGGGTTTCTTCCTGAAATAGGAAATATATTGCTTATAAATTAGTAACCACAATTAGAGGATACTCTACTTTCAGTTAGAATCTGGTCTGCTTTTTTCCTGGAATTTAACACTTATATATATTAAAGATTGGGCTTCCCAGGTGGTCTCATGGTAAAGAATCCGCCTGCAATGCAGGAGACTGGGATTTGATCCCTGGGTTGGGAAGATCTCCTGGAGGAGGGTATGGCTGCCCACTCCAGTATTCTTGCCTGGAGAATCCTACGGACAGAGGAGCCTGGCCGGCTACAGTCAATAGGGTTGCAAACAGTCGTGCATAACTGAAGCAACTTAACACGCATGTACAGTTGCACTACATTATAGATAAAGCAGCCCTGCTTATGAAAATAAATCCTCAGGTATGTGTGCCAATATTCAAATGTTAAGACTGTCTACAGACAATCTTATCACACTTACTTTGTGAAACAGGTGACTGAACTGATCTGGGAGCTTTGGTTTTATTTTTGTCAGTGTTTAATTTCCTGCCACGCAGATGCACTTCGTGTTAAGGGATTTATGTGATTAAGTGGCAAAATGACAAACAAGGTTGTCTGGCGCTCATCTTCTCTCTTTAGTCGACTAATCACCTTTGAATTCTGGGCTCCTTCAGTGAGTGAGTCCCTTACGCAAATAAGCCACGCTTCTCAATCTAGACATTTGATGTGTAGACGCCCATATTGTCAGAGGGGGAGTCAAAGACAAAAGTTACCATTTGGATTTAGGAAGAAATTTTATAATCCTTGGTTGGAAATGGTTTCCTTGGTTAGTGTAAGCATCTTTTCTCCTGGTAAAGTTGACAGCCCTGTCCTGCACATGTATTTACTTCAGCTTAACTGGGACTCACAACACCGTTGCCAAGATCTAAAGCCTCAGGAGAGTTAAACTAGTCAAGGCCGTATCTTACAGCGATTCAGCATCATTTTCTTAGAAGCCTACTGTTCACAGTGAAGCCTTGAGGCCTATACAAAATCATTCTGACACCAACACTATATTATAGTCTGCATATATCTCTCAGTTGCCCTTGACTTGACACACAGCTTGAGGGATTTAAGGTGATTAATAGCTCTCCCTCTCTGCTTTCCAAGGTGATGATTACCTCCCTGCAGGTACTATCATCCTAGCCTATTAGTGGTAGTAATGACTGGGATTTATGTAACACTGTCTTAAGGAAGATTACAAAGTATTTTATGCTTATTATATCCTCCCTTTGAGGTATAAGCCAGAATTGTTATTTAGAGCATTCTGGCGGGGAAACTGAAGCACTGTATTTAGAGGACTTGTCTTCGGGCCCACGGATAGACAGTGGCATAAGCAAGGTTTATTGTTGATCTCCTGATTGCCAAACCACTATTCCTTCAGCCAGATTGCTGCTCCCTCTTCATTTTTCAGAGAAGCCATTGACTTTTATATTTCACCTGAGGCACTGAAAACAACAAAAATATATCTATGCACTACCTTGAGTTTGCATTGTAGCACACAATTCTCTGCATGTGGTTTGGCATCAGTTCAGTTCAGTTCATTTGCTCAGTCATGTCTGACTCTTTGAGACCCCATGGATTGCAGCACGCCAGGCTTCCCTGTCCATCACCAACTCCCAGAGTTTACTCAAACTCACGTCCATCGAGTCAGTGATGCCATCCAACCATCTCATCCTCTGTCATCCCCTTCTCCTCCCACCTTCAATCTTTCTCAGCATCAGGGCCTTTTCCAATGAGTCAGCTCTTCCCATCAGGTGGCCAAAGGATTGGAGTTTCAGCTTCAGCATCAGTCCTTCCAATGAATATTCAGGACTGATTTCTTTTAGCATTGACTGGTTGGATCTCCTTGCAGTCTGAGGGACTCTCAAGAGTCTTCTCCAACACCACAGTTCAAAAGCATCAATTCTTTGGTGCTCAGCCTTCTTTATAGTCCAGCTCTCACATCCATACATGACTACTGGAAAAACCATCAGTTCAGTTCAGTCACTCAGTCATGTCCGACTTTTTGCGACCCCATGAATCGCAGCACGCCAGGCCTCCCTGTCCGTCACCAACTCCCGGAGTTCACTCAGACTCATGTCCGTCGAGTCAGTGATGCCATCCAGCCATCTCATCCTCGGTCTTCCCCTTCTCCTCCTGCCCTCAATCCCTCCCAGCATCAGAGTCTTTTCCAATGAGTCAACTCTTCACATGAGGTGGCCAAAGTACCGGAGTTTTAGCTTTAGCATCATTCCTTCCAAAGAAATCCCAGGGTTGATCTCCTTCAGAATGGACTGGTTGGATCTCCTTGCAGTCCGAGGGACTCTCAAGAGTCTTCTCCAACACCACAGTTCAAAAGCCTCAATTCTTCGGCACTCAGCCTTCTTCACAGTCCAACTCTCACATCCATACATGACCACTGGAAAAACCATAGCCTTGACTAGCCAGACCTTAGTCGGCAATGTCTCTGCTTTTAAATATGCTATCTAGGTAAACTCCTATCAAGGAGTAAGCGTCTTTTAATTTTATGGCTGCAGTCACCATCTGCAGTGATTTTGGAGCCCCCCAAAATAAAGTCTGACACTGTTTCCACTGTTTCCCCATCTATTTCCCATGAAGTGATGGGACCAGATGCCATGATCTTCGTTTTCTGAATGTCGAGCTTTAAGCCAACTTTTTCACTATCCTCTTTCACTTTCATCAAGAGGCTTTTTAGTTCCTCTTCACTTTCTGCCAAAGGGTGGTGTCATCTGCATATCTGAGGTTATTGATATTTCTCCTAGCAATCTTGATTCCAGCTTGTGCTTCTTCCAGCCCAGCGTTTCTCATGATGTACTCTGCGTAGAAGTCAAATAAGCAGGGTGACAATATACAGCTTTGACATACTCCTTTTCCTATTTGGAACCAGCCTGTTGTTCCATGTCCAGTTCTAACTGTTGCTTACTGACCTGCATACAGATTTCTCAAGACGCAGGTCAGGTGGTCTGGTATTCCCATCTCTTTCAGAATTTTCCACAGTTGATTGTGATCCACACAGTCAAAGGCTTTGGCATAGTCAATAAAGCAGAAATAGATGTTTTTCTGGAACTCTCTTGTTTTTTCCATGATCCAGCGGATGTTGGCAATTTGATCTCTGGTTCCTCTGCCTTTTCTAAAACCAGCGTAGCTTTGACTAGATGGACCTTTGTTGACAAAGTAATGTCTCTGCTTTTTAACATGCTGTCTAGCTTGAACAATGGTTTTTCTTCCAAGGAGCAAGAATACCTTGTAACAAAAACCTCTGTGACAGAGTGACCTAACTCTGATTCTTCAAGAGGCATGGAGCTGTTGAGCTTTCTTTGTGTAAGCTGTTCAGCTACACAGGTTGCATGTTGTGAATGTGACTGGATGATATTAGAGGGGGTGTCAGCCCCCTTATGTTTGGAGCTTCAGTTTCTCTTGTTTTTAACTTTCATTAGAGTCTTTCATCAGCCGCTGTACCAAACCTCACATTCACATGTGACTATAGGAGTTGACTGAACTATTTTGTAATTCTATCAAATTCATTATACAAAATTTGGATTATGCCTTGGGTACTTATATGTACAACCAAACCCTCTAAAACCTAGTTCCTTTGGTCAGGATCAATATCTGTCTTATAACCTTTCTAGCTATAAAAATCCACTCTGATGAAAAGAAGAATTTGGTTTCACTCACATTTCACTTTTAAAATGTTATTGATAAAGGACCCCACCTAAGCATATTTTTTTCAGGTGAAATTGACTACTTCCTAAAATATAGGCATATTTTAAAACACAATTCTTTGTTGTTGTTGTTTAGTTGCTAAGTTGTGTCTGACTCTTTTTTGACCCCGTGGACTATAGCCTGCCAGGCTCCTATCGTCCATGGGATTTTTTTAGGCAAGAATGCTGGAGTGGATTGCCATTTCATTCTCCAGAGCACCTTCCCGATCCAGGGATCAAATTCATATCTCCTGCATTACAGGCAGAATCTTTACTGCTAAGGCACTGGGGAAACCCAGATAACTCTAACTTTAAATTTTTTTAAATTTTATATTAGAATATCATTGATCAACAATGTTGTATTAGTTTCAGGTGTACAGCAAAATGATTCAGTTACGCATACATATGTATCTATTCATTCTCAAATTCTGTTTCCACATAGATTATTACAGAATATTAAGCAGAGTTCTCTATGCTATACAATACGTCCTTGTTGGTTATCAAATATAGCAGAGTGTATATATATTAATCCCAAGCTCCCAAGCTCTCTCTCTTTCTTCCTTCTCCCCAGGAACCATAAGTTTGTTCTCTAATTCTGTGAGTCTATTTCTGTTTTATAAATAAGTTCATTTGTATCATTTCTTTTAGATTCCACATATGACTGATATATTTGTCTTTGCCTGATTTACTTCACTTAGTATGAAAATCTCCAGGTCCATCCACATTGCCACAAATGGCATTATTCCATTCTTTTTAACGGGCAGATAATATTACAGATAATTCTTACTTTGAAGTAATTATTTAATGTGCTGTTTATAAAGGGAAGGGAAAGGAAAAGAAGGGATACTTAGAACATTGAGCCCTGATTTTGTGCCAGTCTTGGTGATACATGTTTTCATAAATGCTATCTTATTCAAACCTCATAAAACCTGCAAGATAAATATTATCTTCTCCCATTTTAATAGAGGAGAAAATTTAGAATCAGAGAGGTTAAGTAACTTGAACCAGTTATGTAGTAATAAACTAATAAACAGCAGAGCCCGGATTCAAGCCCTAGTGTGTCTGGTAGTTATTAGCCAAACTATAACTGGAGACATAACAGATGGTATGGACCTAACAGAAGCAGAAGATATTAAGAAGAGGTGGCAAGAATACACAGAAGAACTGTACAAAAAAGATCTTCATGACCCAGATAATCACAATGGTGTGACCACTCACCTAGAGCCAGACATCCTGGAGCGCAAAGTCAGGTGGGCCTTGGGACACATCACTGTGAACAAAGCTAGCGGAGGTGATGGAATTCCAGCTGAGCTATTTCAAATCCTAAAAGATGATGCTGTGAAAGTGCTGCACTCAATTTGCCAGCAAATTTGGAAAACTCAGCAGTGGCCACAGGACTGGAAAAGGTCAGTTTTCATTCCAATCCCAAAGAAGGGCAATGCCAAAGAATGTTCAAACTACTGTGCAATTGCACTCATCTTACATGCTAGCAAAGTAATGTTCAAAATTCTCCAAGCTAGGCTTCAACAGTACATGAACTGAGAACTTCCAGATGTTCAAGCTGGATTTAGAGAAGGCAGAGGAACCAGAGATCAAGTTGCCAACATCTGCTGGATCATAGAAAAAGCAAGAGAATTCCAGAAAAACATCTACTTCTGTTTCACTGACTATGCTAGAACCTTTGACTGTATGGATCACAACAAACTGTGAAAAATTCTTCAAGAGCTGGGAATACCAGACCACCTTACCTGCCACCTGAGAAATCTGTATGCCGGTCAAGAAGCAAAAGTTAGAACCAGACATGGAATACCAACTGGTTCCAAATTGGGAAAGGAGTACGTCAAGGCTGTATATTGTCACCTTATTTATTTAACTTATATCATGTGAAATGCTGGGCTGGATGAAGCACAAGCTGGAATCAAGATTGCAGGGAGAAACATCAATAACCTCAGATATGCAGATGACACCACCCTTTGGCAGAAAGCAAAGAGGAGCTAAAGAGCCTCTTGATGAAGGTGAAAGAGGAGAGTGAAAAAGTTGGCTTAAAACTCAACATTCGAAAAACAAAGATCATGGCATCCGGTCCCATCTCTTCAAGGTAAATAGATGGGGAACAATGGAAACAGTGACAGACTTTATTTTGGGAGGCTCCAAAATCACTGCAGATGGTGACTGCAACCATGAAATTAAAAGAAGCTCACTCCTTGGAAGAAAAGCTATGACAAACCTAAACAGTATATTAAAAAGCAGAGACTTTACTTTACCAACAGAGGTCTGTCTAGTCAAAGCTATGGTTTTTCCAGTAGCCATGTATGGATGTGAGAGTTGGACCATAAAGAAGACCGAGTGCCAAAGAATTGATGCTTTCAAACTGTGATGTTGGAAAAGACTCTTGAGAGTCCCTAGGACAGCAAAGAGATCCAACCAGTCAATCCTCAAGGAAATCAGTCCTGAAGGTTCATTGGAAGAACTGATGCTGAAGCTCCAATACTTTGGCCACCTGATGCAAAGAACTGACTCACTGGAAAAGACCTTGATACGGGGGGAGGCAGGAGGAGAAGGGAATAACGGAAGATAAGATGGTTGGATGGCATCGCTGACTTTATGGATATGAGTTTGAGTGAACTCTGGGAGTTGGTGATGGACAGGGAAGCCTGGTGTGCTGCAGTCCATGGGGTCACAAAGAGTCAGACATGACTGAGCAACTGAACTGAACTGAACTGATACCTGAAGAGGCCCTTGTGTTAGTTTAAACAAGTATCATGGAAATAGTGGAACTAAGGCTTTCCTAAAAGGAAAGCTGTACACATGCAGATATTAAACAAAAGAAATCCCTCCCAGTCCTATAGGTTGTGGCATTTGAGAAAATCTTCTCACAAAACACCACTTTAAAAACTAACTGTAATGTTTAAAAATCTTCTGAGATAACTATGAGAAAACCTGAGGGAAAATGAATGCCAGAGGCTCAATGGCTTGGCAGAATCAAACATCTTTTGGTTTCAGACTTTGTGGGGGAGTAAATTTTAGGAGAATTTGATGATTCCAGTCAATGTTTCAGCATCTGAGTAGAGTAAAGGAAAAATTATCTGAAAAGGAGACTATTTCTAGTGACCATTTCGCGTTTCTAAGCACTAACCATTTTAGACGGAGAGTTTTTCTTGAGAGGCAGGAATGGACATAAGAAAAACACCTTCTCCCCTTTCTAAAAGGATCTAAGCATAGACTGGGGGACATTAGATAACATTTTACTTCCAACTCTTTGATTCAATGGATTTAAGTTGTATAAATATTAAATTTGCTTGTAATTGTGACTTGACAAAGCTTCGGGAAAATGTAAGCCTCAAAAAAAAAAAAAAAAGAAAGAAAGAAAAGAAAAGAAAACAATAGCAACAGCAACATGGTAGTAATCAGACCCAGCACACACTTACAAACCAGAAGAGAGCAATAGGACTGGCTCAGTGAAGGTCAAGGTGAAGAAGTAGTTCCAAGAGGTAAGATGGAACCTAGATTCTGCATTATAAGCATGTCTGCATAGACTCCAGTGACACAGATACCCATGTCCCTCTGCAAACCATTTCCAAACTTTAGCAGGCTGTAGATGGCACGTGCTTGGTTGATGTTTTTCTGAATGTCTGATTCTAGCTTTGAAGTCATTTCATATTCTCAACAGTAGAGGTCCTCAGCGCTACTTCAACTAAGTACCGCTGCAACCATCTCTTCAACCGAAACGCTGAAAAACTCTCCCATCCTTGAATTACTTGGCATTTACTGTTGCTTGTGGAATTTAAGACATTTTGTGGATACTAGTGTCTATTTTTATGTCACTAATAAATGAAAAAAATTGAGTCCTCATTGCCTGATCTTGGCTTAAATTTTCACAGTCTTTTGTGACAGCTGAAATGATGTGTCAAAATGAGTTGATTCCATAGTGGGATATTTGAAAAGTATATAAATCATTTTCTTGAAATTTTGGAATAAAAAGACCATGAGAAACTACTTAGAGAAAACTTTATTTAAAGTTTCTTGAGGTGAAGGACAACAGTGATTTGGTGGGGGAGGTTTTAGGGGTTACCAGTTCTGGAAATAGATGGGGAAACAGTGGAAACAGTGTCAGACTTTATTTTTTTGGGCTCCAAAATCACTGCAGATGGTGACTGCAGCCATGAAATTAAAAGACACTTACTCCTTGGAAGAAAAGTTATGACCAACCTAGATAGCATATTCAAAAGCAGAGACATTACTTTGCCGACTAAGGTCCATCTAGTCAAGGCTATGGTTTTTCCAGTGGTCATGTATGGATGTGAGAGTTGGACTGTGAAGAAGGCTGAGTGCCGAAGAATTGATGCTTTTGAACTGTGGTGTTGGAGAAGACTCTTGAGAGTCCCTTGGACTGCAAGGAGATCCAACCAGTCCATCCTAAAGGAGATCAGTCCTGGGATTTCTTTGGAAGGAATGAGGCTAAAGCTAAAACTCCGGTACTTTGGCCACCTCATGTGAAGAGTTGACTCATTGGAAAAGACTCTGATGCTGGGAGGGATTGGGGGCAGGAGGAGAAGGGGACGACAGAGGGTGAGATGGCTGGATGGCATCACTGACTCGATGGACGTGAGTCTGAGTGAACTCCGGGAGTTGGTGATGGACAGGGAGGCCTGGTGAGCTGCAATTCATGGGGTCGCAAAGAGTGGGACACGACTGAGCGACTGGACTGAACTGAACTGAACTGCGTTCTGGTTTTCTTAAAACTTCCAATTCCCTTATGGCCTATTATGTTTAGAACTATGGATCTACAAGATACTTGAGGAAGGAGGGGGTAGGTTTGGGGGTTTTTGTTTTTGTCTCAGGGTTTTTATTTTACTTGAATTTTCTGCCCATGGATGCCATTCACTAAGAATGTCCCCAATTACACTTTCTTTTCACCCAAAGCCTGCATTGTCCTTGTTTGCATGCGTGCTAAGCCGCTTCAGTCACGTCCTACTCTTTGAGACCCCATGGACTGTAACTTGCCAGGCTCCCCTGTCCAAGGGATTCTCCAGGCAAAAATACTGGAGTAGGTTGCCATGCGCTCCTCCAGGGGATCTTCCCAACCCAGGGATCAAACTCACATCTCCTGTGGTTCCTGCATTGCAGGGAATTCTTTACTGCTGAGCCACCCAGGGGAAGCCCGGCAATGTCCTTAATTCCTCCCAATTGCTTACACTCCATAGCTAAACAATCACTATGTCTTTCAGTTCTATCTCCTGTATATTGCTTGCACCATTTCCCATCACGGCTCTAGTTTACGCCTCTAACTTAGCTGTTGGAAATGTCTTCATGCTAATCTCCCTATTTCCAGTCTCGCCTCCTTCTAAACCATTCCTTGCATATTTACAAAACCACCTTCCTAAAATACCGTATTCTCGCTTAATACTTTCAGTGGTTTTCCATCACTACTCAATAAAGCCCAAATTTCCTTAACATAGCCTACGAGTTCTTTTATAACCTTGTCCCTAACTATATTACCAGCTTTACTGCTTCCTTCTCCCTTCACCACAGCCCTCAAATCTATGTTCTAACCATATACTCAGCTACTTAGAGTTCTTCAAATGCATCTAGTTATTTCAACCGTTCTGTCTTTATGTGCTGTTGTTCTAATACTACTTTGTTCTCTAACTCCTTGTTTGCCTGACAAACACCTAGCTTTTTCTTTAAGACTCTGGTCAAATATCTACTGCTTTGAAAAACGTTTCCTGAACCCCAGGCACAGTTATACTTCTACCCTTTGTGCAGATACTCTACTGTATATATTCTTCCTCTAACACACTCCCCATATTATATTAGCTACTTTTCCTGCAGACCAGTGGTTCTGAGGGGAAGAGGGAGCATTTGGCAATGTGTGGAGACATTTTTATTGCAGAGGCAGTGTAACTGGCATCTAGTTGGCTAGGAGACAGGGACTCGGCTTAACAACCGATAATGCCCAAGACAACCTCTCACAGCAAAGAATTATTCAATCAAAAATGCCAGCACTGCCAAGGTCGACAAACTCTATCAGACTGTAAATGTGTGTCTTTTTTCAACTTTGGATTCTTAGGATGTAGAATGATATTAACCAAAATTACATAATAAATAAATAGAATTCAATGAGTAAACCATTTCATAGGATTCTCTGAAGGCATTCATCCAAAGGTAGAAAAGATTCTTTGAGAAAATAGCCAGAGCCCAAGTTTAATCACATGCAAAGTTCTAATTTTGAAATGCATTTAAAATTTCTCTTCATAAGAAAGAAATTGAAAGTGTTAGTTGCTCAGTCACATCCACCTCTTTGGAACCCCATGAACAGCTGGCTCAGATGGTGAAGAATATGCCTGCAATGCAAGGACCTGGGTTTGATCCCTGAGTTGGGAAGATATCCTGGAGAAGGGAATGGAAACCCAGTCCAGTATTCTTGCCTAGAGAATCCCATGGACAGAGGAACCTGGTGGGCTACAGTCCATGGAGTCACAGAATCGGACATGACTGAGCAACTAACACTTTTACCTTATAAGCATAGAGAGACTAGATTAAATTATGATCTGATTATGCGCCTACTTCCTCTCTTAAAAAGTCATGTAAAATGTAAAGGAACATGTTAAGTGAAGAAAAATTTCATCAGATAGATATTTTGAAGAATCCCTAAAAGAGATTACAGAGGATAAAAGGAAGAAAATAATTAAAGAAATAATAGAAGAAAGTTTCCAAGATCTAAAGGGAAATAGAAGCCTTCAGATAGAAAAAGCCTACATCAGAATACCAAGGACAAAGAGAAATACCAGAATACCAAGGATAAGGAGAAGAAAAACAAATAATCTACAAAGGAATAGATGTCAGTTTCATTAGTAAGCCTGGATGCCAAAAGATAATAAAACAATACCTCAAGTTAAAGATAGAAAATTATTTTAAAGCTAAAATCTTATTCCTAGCCAAGGTATCATTTAGGTGGGGTGGAGAGATGCAAAATTAAGACATTTTCAGACACATTAAGACTTGGAAGTTAATCACTCACAAACTTCCTCTTTAGAGAATTACTAAATAATATAACTCAACCAGTTTTCCCCCAAAAGGATTTATAGGATTAAAAAAATATATAAGAAACAAATGCTCAGCAAAGAAACAAAACCTAAGTAAGTCTAATGATGTTCATGAACAATAAGAAATAATTAACAACAACCTGGAACTAAAATGCCAGATAATTTCAGCATGGGCAGTAGGAGGGGAAAGACAAGAGTACCGGGAAATGAATGAGTGCTAGCTAAGACAGTGCGGTCTTAAATCATGGCAGATGGCGATTGTAGCCATGAAATTAAAAGACGCTTACTTCTTGGAAGGAAAGTTATGACCAACCTAGACAGCATATTAAAAAGCAGAGACATTACTTTGCCAACAAAGGTCCATCTAGTCAAGGCTATGGTTTTTCCAGTGGTCATGTATGGATGTGAGAGTTGGACTGTGAAGAAGGCTGAGCACTGAAGAATTGATGCTTTTGAACTGTAGTGTTGGAGAAGACTCTTGAGAGTCCCTTGAACTGCAAGGAGATGTAACCAGTCCATCCTAAAGGAGATCAGTCCTGGGTGTTCATTGGAAGGACTGATGTTGAAGCTGAAACTCCAATCCTTTGGCCACCTGATGCGAAGAACTACTCATTTGAAAAGACCCTGATGCTGGGAGGGATTGGGGCAGGAGGAGAAGGGGACGACAGAGAATGAGATGGCTGGATGGCATCACCGACTCAATGGACATGGGTTTGGGTGGACTCTGGGAGTTGGTGATGGACAGGGAGGCCTGGAATGCTGCGGTTCATTCATGGAGTCACAAAGAGTTGGATATGACAGAGTGACTGAACTGAACTGAACTGAAGACAGTGTGGTAGGGGGCAAAAAGCGTATTGATATATAAACTAACCAATAGGAAAAATGATAAAAATATTTTAAAATTTAATATTTAAAATGTAAAAATAACCATTAGAAAAGTAGAATAATATCTTTCAAAACAGTAAAAGGAAAATAGAGAACTAAATCATCCAAAAAAATGCAATAAATAAGAAAAAAGAAGAAATCACAGTAAGTAAAAAACATAAAATAAGGTAGCAGGACTGAGTCCAGTTATACCAGTAATCACAATTAATGTGAATCAGGTTAAATTCTCCAACAAAGGATAAAAACCTTTGGGCTTTCAAATCTTCCTATATGCTGTTTAAATATGTGTGTGTGTGTGTGTGTGTGTATTTTACAAAATGATAAAGAAAAGTTTAAAAGAAAGAAATGGAAAAATGTATCTCATGTAAATGCTAACAGAAATAAAGCAGACATAGGAATATAATTTCAGACAAAATATTAGTTTCAATCTAAAAAGTGAAAACAATCCACCAAGGAGAAATAAGACTTTTGAACTTTTATCAACTAAGAACATAACTTTGAAATATACAATATTAAGCAAAATTTGATAGAAGTACAAGGAGAAATTGACAAATCCACAATTAGAGTGGGAGATTCTAGCAACCTTTTCTCAGAAGTCAAATGATCAAGTGCACACACAGGAAGTATAGATAGAGAGGATCTAAAATACACACCAAAAAACTCTTTTTGTTGTTCTTATTTGCACTCGGGCAAATGGCAAAACTCTCAGAAAATGAGCCATCAGAGAAATGAGAAGTGAACCAACTGGAGGAAACAGCGAAAGGATTAAAGGAGATATTGTAACTATAAAATGAGGAAAGTAAGAAAGATGTTCTCATGCCTTTCCCTCACTCATTCTGTTCCTGCTCTCTGGTTGAAGCATCTCTGTTTTAATGATACATGTAGAATATTATACCCAACAAAGAAGAATACACCTATTTTTTTAAACATCCATGAAAGATTCTTAGAATTTAGCCATGTATTAAATTACAAAGAAAATTTTAACAGGTACCAGAATGGCATAATCTCTCTATGTTCTGCAGATCTCTGACCAAAATGCAGATAATGATGATTAGGAAGCAATAATTAAAGATATGTCCCCAAACCTCTCTGTACAGAAAAAAAAAAATTCGATGTCCTAAATGCTGTTGTATCAAATCACAAACTATTTAGAAATGCAAACCAATAAAAGCACAACATATCAAAATCTGGTGGAATCAGACAAAGTGATATTTAGAGGAAATTTTCAAGCATTACCTGCATTTATTATAAAATAATAAAGATTTAAAATGAATTAAGTAAGCATTCAACTCAGAGAACTGGGGAGGGGGGACATAAACCCTAAAAGGAAGAAATGACTAGTCAAATGGCAGCAGAAATTAATAGGAAGATCAAACTAGAAACCAATAAAACTAAAGATTGGAGTTTGTTTTTGAAGACCAGTAAAAAGTAATTTGCTTAGGCAAATCTGACCCAGAAAAAAAGAAAGCACAAATAAACTCATTGGAAAATATATAAAGTTGTATTTATATACCCCAAATTTGAAAATCTAAATGAAATGAGGGACTTTTCTGGGGGTCCAGTGGTTAAGAATTTGTCAGGTTTCATCCTAGGTTGGGGAGATAATATCCCACATGCCTCTCAGCCAAAAGAACATAAACAACAGAAGCCATATCATAATAAATTCAATAAGGACTCCACAGAGAGGCCACATTAAAAAAAAAAAAAACTTAAATGTTTAAAGAAAATAGATGAAAGACTTTCTAGAAAAGTATAACTTAGCAAAATCTACTTCACAAAATAAACAATTTTAAATATCAAAAGTAAAAGGAATTTTAAAAGTGTGAAAAAGGCTTCCTCTAAGAAGGCATCAAGCCCAGTTTTCTACAGATGATTTCTACAAAGCCTTAATGAAAACTGTTTCTTGATGGATAAAATGCTCTAGAATATAGAGAATGACCTCAAGCTTTCTAACTCAGCTCCTAGGCTGAACCCAAATCTAGCTGAGGTCAGTATGTACTCCAGTATATACTACTGTCATTTATAAAAGTTTCAAAACTTTAAATAACATATTCAAAAATCAAACCCAGTGATGTATTAAAAAATAAATGCATTATGTCCAATTAATGTTTATCTCAGAAATGCAAAAGTAACTTAATATTGTGTAAATTATCAGATTAACGGAGGGAAAAAAAGGTAGTCTCCAAAGTCCCCACGTCAAAAAAAGAAACATTTAATATAATTCAGCACCATTCCTCCTTAAACAAACAAAAAACAATATAAAATTTAGTAAATTAGGAATAGAAAGAGACTTCCTTAACTTGACGTTTATCAGAAATATACAGGAAATATATTAGCAGTCCCTTCAAAATCTAGAACAAGATAGGATGCCCGCTACAACTACCGTTTAATGTTATAACTGAAAGCCAATGCAATACAAAAAGGAAAAGAAATGGGAAAAATATTGGAAACAGAGACAAAAGTGTCATTGTTTGCAGAACACATGAAAGTCTGGTTAGAAAAATCAACAGCTCTAAAAACTAAGAGAATTTAGCAAAGAAGCTAACTAAAGATCAACAGAGAAAAATCAATAGATTCCTCATATCCCAGAAATTACATGTAATAGATAAACTAGGAATAAACCTAACAAGAAATCCAAATGCCCCGTATAGAGTAAAATACAGAACTTCAGTGAAAGTCATAAAAGAAGAATCAATGGAGACAAACACCATGCTGTTGCATTGGTGGGCCCAGCATTGTAAAGACGTCAGTTCTCCTCAAATTGCCTGTAAGTTTAATGCAATCCCAATCAAAATCCCAATAAGTATTTTTCATGGAACTTGACAAGCTGATTCTCATTTACTGAAGGCAAACTGAAGGAGACTATGAGAGAACTCTTAGATACAGAACAATGAGGGCGGAATTGCCTTACCAGATATGAAAATATACTGTAAACCTATGATAATTAAAACATTCTGACACTCATGCAAGAATAAGCAATTCAGTTAATAGAACAAATGCAGAGCTCAAAAACACACGTTTGTGTACAGAAACTTAGTTTATGATGAAAACAGGTGTTTCAGGGTATCACTTACCAGCGAGGTAATTAACAGTCAATATAGACAAATAAATCATATCACAATCTCACGCCAAATACAAAACTAAATAACTTAATTAGAAAGCTAAAATAAAAATAGCAGGAAAAATAGAAATGAATATTCTAAATTTGGTCTGTGAAAGTCCTTCCTAAGCATAATGAAAAATCTAGAAGCTACAAAATAGATTGACAGTAAATGAAAACTACTGAAGCTGAAAACACATGAAGTGGTAAAAAATGGCACAACCGTAAGCATTTACAAACACTTCTGAACTCTACAATTACCATATATAAATGATACCTCAATTTTTGTTAAAAGGTAAGAAAAACTGCAGGGAGAAAATAATTGCGACCTGCATGTAAATGCATGTACATGAATAAGCTAATTTGGCAGGCTGGACATCAAAATATTAGCAGTGGACATTTCTGGATTACAGGCCAAATTTTATTTTCCTGTTTTCCTCCTTTGCAACCTGCAATTATTTTCATAGGTTTACAGCATATGTTACAAATTCATTTAATGTAAGAGATACAGAGTACTATAAAGCAATTAGAGAAATTAGAAACCAGTTGACAGTTGACAGGAGAAATAAAAATGACCAGTTATCATCTGAAAATGTATCCAAATACACCAGTAATCAGGAAAAGGCCAATGTAAGCAACAAATACCACTTCTTTGCCCATTTGACTGGCCAAAACTTTTAAAAAGATAAGTAATAGCTACTGTTGATGAGTGTAAACAGTAGACACTCGTATGAATCCCTGAGAACTAATGGAGTTTGAAAGGTGATTTTAAGTTCTCATCGGCCATTCTCATCTCTGAAGTTTCTTGGTTTTTATCCTAGATAACTCCTTACACCTATAAATGTTGAAATATATATGAGGATGTTTATCAAAACATTGTTTATAACAGCCAAAAATAAAAGAGAAATAACATAAATAGTCCCGGAGCTAAGTAGCTAGGATTCTATATACTCATGAAATATGCTCTCATTTATAAACAAGACAAAAATGAAAATATATAAACAAACATAGATAAGATACAAATGTATAGAAAAATAATCAAGAAGGATACACCAAACTATTGAGTAGTTACAACTTAGGGAGGAAGTAGAATTGGAAATAGAGATGAAAAGAAAGAACTTTTTGATATTTATGCTATCTACTTGCATATTTTTAAAAATTTAATGAGACTATATTTCTTATATAAAATTTTAAATTTACATAAATGTTTGAAATGATACCATTATTATAAAAGCAATGCATGTTTATTATAGAGAAGTCAAAGGAGGAAAACAGGAAAATAAAATTTAACCTGTAATCCAGAAATATCCACTATTAATATTTTGATGTCTAGCCTGCCAAATTAGTTTATTCATATACATGCATTTAAAAATAGAAACGGCATTGTATATTGTGACCATCTTCACTAACATGAAACTGTTTGTGTGCAACATCCTTTTTAAAAGGATATATTCTCCTTCATTTGTTCAGTAAGTACTAGGAATACAACATTGAGTTCAAGTATAATGTATTTAATTAATCTTCTGTTGTACTTTTAGATTTCTCTCAATTTTTCTCAGTGTTGAAATACCTCAATACAATTTTGTCATTGTGATTTTATTTGTGATTTTATTTCCTCAGACTAGATTCCTAAATTGCTGGAAGTGTTGTTGCTGGATCAGATATAATGTGCATTTTCTAGACCTTTGACATGTATTTCCACAAGCCTTTTGGTAAACTACTATTTAATACCCACCAGCAGTGCCTGAGAGTAGCAGTTTCCCAGTACCCTCAACAACATTGGGATATTGTAATTTTTAAAAACATGAATTTAATAAATAAAGTCTAGCATTTGTTTTTATTCATGTTAATCAATTCTTTGATTATGAATAAAGTTTAATATTAAGGATATTAACCCTTTGACAGTGTGTTGCAAAAACACATAAACTTTTTAGCCCCCAAGCCATAAACTAAGATTACATTTGATTGCCTTTAGAAGTCTCAGTAATATTAGTTGCTTAAACATGCTCTTAAGCAAGTATTATGTGTTTGTGTGTGTGTGTGTATGAAATACATCACTCTACATACGAAAAAATAACATTACCATCCTGGCTTGTGCTTGACTCTCATATTCCCTTCTAGAAAAATTAATTTATTTTCAATCAATTAACAATGTTTTAAAAAAAAATTAAAATGTTTTCTGGAAAACTACATTCTTTGGAAAAGCCTTTCTTCATGAGAGATTAAAATCTGCCTTGGACTTTTACATGGATTAAGTTTTAAATTAGTATAGAAGAATAACAATATGAATCAATTTGATCAAAGAAAAAGTGTCACTAATTATTTAAACAAGACACTTACAACAGGGATTTAAAGGCAAAGCAGCGGATTTCCCTTGCATGTGGATCAAATCAGAAGTATCCCATAATTGACTCTTTACAAGACCCTGCTTCAGTATAATGGACTAGATATTAAAGCTCTAAGTATTTAAAGCTAGTTTCCGTCTTTCTCTAAATGGAGGCCCGCCACTAAGAGCTATTTTACAAGTCTGACACATTAGCTACATCGCAGGGAAATACACTGGCTCTGCTTCTAGGGTCCGGAATTTCAAGTGCTTTCAATAGTTAAATGGTGTGAAATGGGTAACATTGAACCTGTGAGAAGCAATGAGCGCCTCAAAAATAAATTCCAGATGGGAAGGCTGATGGAAAGGGATATAGATACTGTAATGGTTCTTTCAATGAATTAATTCCAAAAAGGGCTCATACTTTTTTTTTTTCCTGTATTTTTAGCCAACTTATCTGTGCATGACTTTGGGAAAGAAAAATATATTATGATCTTCCCATTCTATTATTTAACTTTGTTTGGAAACAAAGCAGGTTTTGTGAACTATTACTGTCAGATCAAACACAGGAGTAGCATAGGAGGAGTCATATAAGGAGTATTGTATAACTTTCTTAAAGCAGTAAAGTCGAAAGGGTCAAGTCAAGACCACAGCTCTTCCTTACAACGTAATGTTAGACTAAATAACTAACCGCTTCATATGATAGGATTCCCACTACAGAATAGACATTTTGATACCTACCCCTGCAGTACATTTTTTAGAGTAATGAGGTATGTTTTCATGTACCCTAGCATTTTGATCTCATAGCATCTTTAGTAGGTCACATACAAAACACCTTTGAAGAAGAATTATAGTGTAGTGAGAAGAGTTTTAATGTTTGACTAGAATTGGGTTCAAATCACAAATTTGCCACTTAGTCATTAATCTGGATCATTTTACTTAATCTCTCAGGGTCTCAGCTTCCTCCTTTATAAAACAGATCATAGTCATATCGCCAGGAATGCTGAGAGGATTATACAAGATGATGTCTGAAAAGTGCTAAACAGAGCGACTAACTTGTAAGTCCTCAAAAATCATAGCTCTTATTATATTCACTGTGAGTGCTTGTTGAATTAATTTTTGTGTAATGTTTCTACCCCATAATCAAAACAATTACTAATTGGTATCTCAAAGAGATGTCTATTTTGACATGCAAATATTAGTCATTCTTTCTCCTGTACAGAATATAGAATGTTGGAAAATGCATTTGTGCTTCTACCACCCAATATAATGAATAGAATAGAGTCAATGCAACACCCTCAGAGTGGGTTTTTGAAGATCTAGCTTCCTAACATATCAAGGCAACTGCAAAAACCAAGAGCTCCAAGCCACTGCCATATTCCATTAGTCTGAAAGTCACATCCGCCAGTGAAAGGGGACTCAATGGGCAACCCCCCGCCCTCCATTTGGCAGTAACTACTCGTCACTGAAAGGTGCTGGAGGAGTCGAGATCGGGGTCTGGCTCTGACTCTAGTTAAAGTCCTCCATGTTTTCATTACCAACTCCATTTTTATGGCTTAGATCTTGGCTATAGTAAACTCCAGATTGAATAGACGCCTCAAATATACATCTGAGACAAGCATTCAGTCTTAAATAGCAGCCAAGTTGCCTGCAGATGCATTTTTTTTTGAAATGGGCCATAGAAAGGGTTTAAAAAAAAAAAAAGTCAGGCTTCAAGCAGCCTCACAAATCATTTTTACGTGGCTTCCTGGACCTTTGTTTTTAGCAAATCCTTTAACGGGGGATAGACTCATTTGTGTATTTCTTCAAAGGAAGGATTTTGCAGGTAGCTCTTCATGAGGTCTGTCACCGTCTAGATTTGGGAGAAAGAGAGTTTTAAAAGAGTAGAGATGTTTACGTTTGGGAAGTCATTGTTTGGTACCTGTAGCCATTAGCACAGGAGCTAAACCACTGGCAATGTGGAGTAAAAGTCAGTGTCTATACTACAGGTCTGAGGTCCCAGGACTGAGCTGGAGACGAAGCAGTGATGTTTTAGAATCTCATTAACATCTTTCCATCTTACAATTTCTTTTTTCTCCAGCTTTATTGAAATCCTATTAGCATTACTAATAAATGGACCTGGTTCCCCATTAACCTAAGAGCAGATTGTGGCCTATTCATTTTATAAGCATGAATTCTGTTGCACGATGCCCGTTCGGAAAGCAAAGTCATTTAACATCCTGAAGTTATTTTTTGTCCCTTCATTCTGGGTTTTTGAAATAAAAATATATATGTAGTTTAGGTGGCGTGTGCCTCTAACTAAGTTAAAACATAAGCAAATCTACTTAGCCAAAAAGCCAAATTTATTCTCATTTTATTAGGCAGGTGGTGTACATATTAGATGAGTTCCCTCTCGGGTTTTACATTTATTTCATATGTTTTCCTCCAAAGAACAGGAGTTATTCTGTCAAAAGTGGGGAGGTGAAACCTCGGTTAAGGGGATACTGCAAATTCTACCCTTTCAGCAGAAGTAATTTATAGTTTCATAATATTCCAGAGTTTCTCTTTGTCTTTTACATGACAATTTATGACCAAGGTATTTTCATGTTTCCCTTATTCCTTGGTACAAGCCTGAACAAATAAACTGTGTGCATTTAGGGTCTGTTTCCCTGTGCTATTTTCCAGGTAACGTTATTTTTTCTTCCCCCGACCTCAAATGACATAAGCTGAATTCTGCATTGCAGTATTTTAATCCAGAAGGCACATAATGTGAAACTAAACTAATGAGAATGAGATTTCTGTGTTATTTTGTCTAAAAATATTCTTTAAATAATCTAATTGTTAAAAACCTATATCCTGAATAATTTTTTAAAGTTCTTGGCTTCATAAATATATAATATATATACAGATACATACATATATATGTATTTTGGTTTTTTGTTTGTTTTGTGTTTATGTTTGGTTGTGCTGAGTCTTCGTTGCTGTGTGGGGGCTTTCTCTGGTTGCAGTGAGCAGGGGCTACTCTCTAGTTGGGGTCATGGTCTTCTCACGGAGGTGGCTTCTTTTGTTTTGGAGCACAGACTCGAGGCGTGCAGGCTCAGCAGTTGTGGTGAGTGGCTTAGTTGCTCCCTGGTACGTGGGATCTTCTGGGACCAGGGATCGAACTCATGTCCCTTGCATTGGCAGGCGGAATTGGATTCTTAACCACTGGACCACCAGATAAGTCCCTTTATTTGGTATACCTAAAGAAGAACTTTTTCAGGCAACTGCTTTAGGGTTTTTACAAAAATTATTGTTACAGGTATAAAATTGAGGGAAAAATAATACAACAAACCCCTTTCTGCTCTAACTTAAGTAATGAAACATTAGCCATAAATTTGGGGTTCTCTGTGTGCCCATCTCCTTAGTTGCATCCTCTTTTCAGTCCCCTAGATGAGGGAATCTGGAATTTGTCATTTTTAGGCATTTCTGTATATTTTTTTATTGCATATGTATGTATTCCTAACTGATATTTAGTATTAATATCCATTTTTAACATATTCTATGCATGTTGTCCTACTTGATTATGAAACTTGCTCTTTTCTCTCAACATTTTGTGCCTGAGATTTGTCCACATTGATACATATGGCTCTGACTCATTAATTTCCATGGCTGTAAGGTATTACATTGATGGTTAAACCACAATCTATGTAGACATTTCCTGTCAATGGACATTCAGTCTATTATTGTTTGCTAGTATTATCATGGCTGCTGTGAATATTCTTGTCCATATATTTTGTGCATACATATGAGGATTTTTCTAGGACACAGCCCCAAAGTAAATGCATATTCACTCTTTTCTACTTATTGCCAATTTTTTTTGCCAAAGTGGTTGAACCACTTAAACTCCCACCAACAGGTTCTGCTTCACTGTCTCACCAACACTTAACACTATAAGGCTTGGAAATTTTGTTAATCTGATAAGTATGAAACTCATTTCCCTGATCACTGAGTGAGATTTACTATCTATTTCTTTGTTGGCCACCCATGTTTTATCTTCTGTGGAATGTAAGCTCATGCCTTTTGTCTTTTTTGGGGGGTGGGAGGGGATTATTGGTCTTTTTTATACAGATTTGTAATATATCCTGAGCACTTAACTTTTGTTTGTTCTGCGTATTACAGGGGTCTTTTCTAGCCTGTGCCTTCTCTTTTCATTTTCTCTGTAGTGCATCATTTGATAAACTGAAGTTTCAGTATCTAAAACAGTCAAATATATCCATCTTTTCTTTCTAGTTTTTGCTTTTTATGCTTTGATTACAATCGTTTTATAATAAATCAATTTGGGAGGAGAAGATTTTCTCCATCTTGTTTTTCTTCAAAAGTATGTCTTTGGATTTTTAAAGTGTGATTATTACTGCTTTTCTACTAGTAGGACTTTACTTTGAATAGCCTTTTCTAGACTTCTGATCATTGCCATACATGCACTGATTATATCTTTTCCTTCCTCTGCTCCTTCGCTACTTCATTTCCATCCCAGTCTTCTGCCTGTTTTTATTTCCAGAAAATTGTAAAAAAATATATATATGGTTATCCCTATGCAGATTGTCAAATGAATGATTGCTCACTCTATAAGGATATGAGATTCATACACTTTTAATGCTATTTAAAATTTTTAATGCTAAAAATAATCCTAGATGATTGATTTAAACCCCTTCATAAATGATACCAAGATGAGAAAATCTTTAGCTAAATCAAATTTCTCTAGGTGGTAGAAATCTAACTAATGATTAAGTACAAAGAGCATTTGCTTTGAATTCAGCAGTTCTTCTTACCAGCTACATTATTCATCCTCTCTAAACTTTGTTTCCTCATCTGTAGAATTATCCCACAGTGTTTTTTTTTTTTAACTTTTAAAAAGATTATTTATTTACTTAATATTTTTTGAGCTACACTGGTCTTCATCGCTGCTCACGGGCTTTCTCTCATTGGGATGAGCCTGGAGTCAGGAGTTGTGGTGCATGAACTTAGCTGCTCCAAGGCATGTGGGATATTTGCAGAACAGGGATCAAACCCGTGTTCCCTGCATTGGCAGGAGGGTTCTTAAGCACTGTTTCACTAGTGAAGTCCCCTATCACAAGTATTTGTAAGGATTAAATGTTAAATATCCCGCACAATGCCTGAAATAAGGTCCGGAATAATGTTATTCTTTTGCTGCCCCCATGATAACCCTTTTTCTTGGTGGTGAGCACAGTGCTTTGGGAATACAGTCTTAGGGGACTCAAGAAAGCTTCCTTAAAGAGGTAATGCTCAACTGAAACTTGAAGAATATGTAACGGTTAGGGTTAGGCAGGGCCAAGGACACTCCAGGACCACAGAGCAACATGTGTTTGGGAAGAGATCACAGTCTCTTTAGACCACAGCTATCTTTTGATAATTAATAGAGAAAAGGACTTCCAGAGTCTTCCCTGCAGCTTATGTACTGTGGTGATGTTTTGGCATGAAGGGGTTGGCTTTCTTAATGAGTTTTGGATTTCCATTCCTTGCTAAGCATTTCCATTGGTTGTGATTGTGTCAGCATAAAGGCAGTATAGAGCAGTATACTTCAATTTGGATGCAGCTCTGGGAGCTCCCAAGATCCTTTCAGGGGGCCCACAAGGGCAAAACTATATTCTTAACAATACTAAACATCATTTGCCTTTTCCACCATGTAAATATTTGCAGATGGCTCAAAATGATGGTAGATAAAACTGCTATTAATAACATGTAGTTATCAATGCATTCTTCACCACTGCACACAAAAACAAAGCAACAAATAAAGGCAGCCAGTTTTATTTGAGAAATTCTTGATGAAGCGATAAACATTATTAACTTTTATTAAATCTCAGCTCTTAAGTACAGGGCTTTTTGAATAGTCCATGTAACAACAACAACAAAAAGCATAGAGCACTTCTCCTGAATACTAAGGTGTGATGGCTGTCTCTAGGAAAAGTGCTGTGCAGCTGTTTGAGTTGAAAGTTGAGCTAGGTGCTTTTTGCACAGAATCTTGTGTTTACTTGAAAAAATTACCAACAGACAAGTTGTGATTACTGAGGTTTGGCAGATATATTTTTCAGTTCAGTCGCTCAGTCGTGTCCGACTCTTTGTGACCCCATGAATCGCTGCACGCCAGGCCTCCCCGTCCATCACCAACTCCCGGAGTTCACTCAGACTCACGTCCATCGAGTCTGTGATGCCATCCAGCCATCTCATCCTCGGTCATCCCCTTCTCCTCCTGCCCCCAATCCCTCCCAGCATCAGAGTCTTTTCCAATGAGTCAACTCTTCACATGAGGTGGCCAAAGTATTGGAGCTTCAGCTTTAGTATCATTCCTTCCAAAGAAATCCCAGGACTGATCTCCCTCAGAATGGACTGGTTGGATCTCCTTGCAGTCCAAGGGACTCTCAAGAGTCTTCTCAAACACCACAGTCCAAAAGCATCAATTCTTCGGCACTCAGCCTTCTTCACAGTCCAACTCTCACATCCATACATGACCACAGGAAAAACCATAGCCTTGACTAGATGGACCTTAGTAGGCAAAGTAACGTCTCTGCTTTTAAATATGCTATCTAGGTTGGTCATAACTTTCCTTCTAAGGAGTAAGCGTCTTTTAATTTCATAGCTGCAGTCACCATCTGCAGTGATTTTGGAGCCCCCCAAAATAAAGTCTGACACTATTTCCACTGTTTCCCCATCTATTTCCCATGACGTGATGGGACCAGATGCCATGATCTTCATTTTCTGAATGTTGAGCTTTAAGCCAACTTTTTCTCTCTCCACTTTCACTTTCATCAAGAGGCTTTTTAGTTCCTCTTCACTTTCTGCCATAAGGGTGGTGTCATCTGCATATCTGACATTATTGATATTTCTCCCGGCAAACTTGATTCCAGCTTGTGTGTCTTCCAGCCCAGCGTTTCTCATGATGGACTCTGCATAGAAGTTAAATAAGCAGGGTGACAATATACAGCCTTGACGTACTCCTTTTCCTATTTGGAACCAGTCTGTTGATATATTTTTAATGACGAATAAAAGGAACTAGTTATTTCAACAATTAACATAGTATTTGTCAACCATGATAAAAGTCCAGCTTCCAAGAAAGATTCAAATTTTGGAAAACTTCAGATATTTTAAATTACATCAATAGTGATATTAAGAAGGTTGATTTTTTTGTATTGTATAATGAAAAGTGTCAACATTTGGAAGATCTACCTAACCCAGTGAACCAATATTTTCCAAATTACTAATGATTGATATTAAAAAATGGGTAAATAATCCATTCTAAGTGCATGAGAGACCAATGATTTTAGTGTAACAGAGTACAAAAACTTCATTGATAAAGTTGCAGATCCTACCTGGCAACTAACCTTTAAGAAACTACTACTTGTCAGTTTTGGGGGTAGCATCAAAGAGAAATAGTCACAGCTATCTCCAAATCCTACGTAAGACACTTTTTCAACTATGGGTCTGTATGGCTGCTTCTCTTCATGTACTTATGCCAAAACATTTCACAGCAGATCAAATGCAGAAGGAGGTATCAGGATCTCTCTGTCTTCTATTAAATCCAACATTAAAGAGATTCGCAAAAAATATAAAGCATTACAACTCTTCCTGCTATTTCTTGTTTGTTTGTTTTGGAAAATATAGTTTAAAAAATTACTTCTATTAACATACGTTATCATATAATGACATTATCTTTAAATCAGTTAATAAGTACATACATATTATTTTCTCAATTTTAGTTTCTAGTTCTGTAAATACTGATAGATATAACTTACATACATAAGAAGTCTTTGGGGTTCTCGATAACTTTTACAAGAAAAGGGTCCTGAAACCAAAAACTATAGACAGACAAGAAACTTTGAGATTTAAAGAAAACAGTAACCAGTATGTTAGTAATTAGTACGGCTGATGGATTGTGTTGGGTTAGGGCAAAACTGTGATATATTACAAGATAGCAGAGTGAATTAAAAAATGTATCAGTGGAGTCAAAACTGATTTCTCCTAATTCTACCGTTAAGCAACAGTTACTTCAAGTCAAGTCACTAGAAGTCATTTCCTCTTAGGGCTGCTAGATCCAGCAAATAAAAATATAGGATACTCTGTTACATTTGAATTTCAGATAAGCAATGAATAATTAGTATGAGTATGTCCCAGATATTGAGTGGGATTCACCTTAACCAAGTGTCCTGCATTTTATGTGGCAGGCCTACTTCATTCCTGAAGGAGGGCATGGCAACCCGCTCCAGTATTCTTGCCTGGAGAATCCCATGGATGGAGGATCCTGGTGGACTATAGTCCATGGCTGGCAAAGAGTTAGACATGACTGAGCAACTATCACTGTTTTGTTTTTTTTTTTTAATAATTGATCCTTAAAAGTGCTTTTGAAATTTGGTTGTGTAAAATGCAAAAGATTGGAAACCACTGCAGCAGACAGGATCTAAGTTTTCTCCTGGCTCTTAACGTCTTATGGACTTTGCCTTTGGGAGTCAGGGGTCATGAGAGCTACGCAGACTTTTTCTCCTAAACGCCTATGCGACTCTAGTACAATTTCTTTTCTAAGTCGTATTTCCTCACTATGTA
This sequence comes from Oryx dammah, assembly GCF_014754425.2. Taxonomy (NCBI): domain Eukaryota; kingdom Metazoa; phylum Chordata; class Mammalia; order Artiodactyla; family Bovidae; genus Oryx; species Oryx dammah. Next base: position 50,546,114 of record NW_024070192.1, on the reverse strand, counting down.
ACATACAGAGAACGGCTCTCACTCCCCTCTCCTGCACCGTTACTTACTGGGAGTGAATGAAGTCATGTCTGGAAAGTGCTCTGAGCTCTTCAAAGAAGTACCTAGAGAGGGAGGGAGGCACCCATACTCCGCATTGGGAGCAATAGTGGAGTTTTTTAGGATAAACTGAAAAGCTGAGAGTATGTTTAAAGTATTGTTTTTGATTTGCACATCTTCAGTTTGATCCTTAACAACATGTTTGCTCTGATTCCAGGAATTTTGTGATCTTAGTTCAGTGTTGACATTTTACATCCTCCCCAGGACTCTAAGTACTCTTTAAGGAATGCATGGTTAATGTAGTAGAGAGAAAAATCCAAAATCACACTGTATCTGGGAGCCAAAAAGTCCAGCCTTTTTATTGGCTTCCAAAACTGGCCTTAAACAAACATAACTCGCTTTTCTGGAAACACCTGTCAACTTAAAACAAGCGAAAAAGGACAAAAGGAAAACCCTCAAGATTCACTGAAGAGCTCAGTCACACATCATTTCTAATCTTCCAAAAGTTGTGATTGTTTGTTTATTTTTCCATACAATTTCTTAGACTAGCCTTTCACAAGAAATAAAGGCTACATAGGCGGCATCATGGGGAAGAGGATCCTTGATCCAAAGCTCCAGGGGTTACCTGACTTGATTATTCCACATGCTTGGTATTCTCTACCAAAATAGACTTCTTTTTAAAGAGAATCCAATTTCCAATGGGTTTAACCTAGAAAAACAGAAAAAAGCTAATAAAAGCTTGGAGGCTGGTCCAAGGAAAGCATTGTGGCTGCTACACGTTTGGAGGCCTGGTCCAGTGGAGAGGTTTGCAGTTGCTGCCAGTTTCTGCAGTGAATTTGCTGCTCTCTGGGATGTGGGATGGGGTACCTGGTAGCCTCCTGGTAAGTTCTCAGGAATCAATTATGCTTGACTGCTTTCCTGTATTGCCAAAACCTGTAATAGTTGTGATACTGGAGTTAACAGAAAAATATATTTTAAACACCTGGAATAATGCCTACCACTCTCCTATTCATTCTCTACCCTGAGGCAGTAAGTCCTCTGCATGCAAAACCTTTACGTTGTGAACTTTCAAAGATTCAGACATGCGTTCGCATATCCAATCACGTAGGTGAGTTCACGTGACTGGTGTACGTTGTCATATGTGTGCAGCCTCTTCAAGTGGTTGTGCTTTTGTGTACTTTGTACAGTACTGTATAGAATACAGAAATAGCTATCTTTAGTTCAATCCCAGGATGTCCAGAGCAAGTCTAAAAGCAGTGAAGTAGCTGGTACTACTGTACTTTTCAAGGTACTGTACTATAAGATTAAATTTTTTTTATTTTTATGTTTGCTTTTTTAATGTATTATGTGAAAAGTCTTATAAGCCTGTTACAGTACAGTACCATATACAGCTGATTGTGTTAGCTGGGTACCTAGGCTAACTTTGTTGGACTTAGAAACAAGTGAGACTTAGAACACACTCTAGGAATGGAACCCGTTGGTATACAGGGGACTTATTGTATCTCACACCAGGAGTTTCTACCCCACATCAGGAATTCTAACCAAGAAGCATAACCTGCAGTCACTATTCAAACTTGATTTTTCTGTTATCAGTAGCTCGGTGATCTTAAGCACCAGATGGACAATGGCCTTCCCCCACCCTCATATCCCAGACCCCGTATTTATAAGATCTGTGAATCTGGTGCTCTAAGTCCTGCTGTCAGATTTAAGTCTTTGTATGATGGCTTTGTACAGATGGAGAAACAGTGGAGACAGTGGCAGACTTTATTTTTTGGGCTCCAAAATCACTGCAGATGGTGACTACAGCCATGAAATAAAAAGACGCTTACTCCTTGGAAGAAAAGTTATGACCAACCTAGACAGCATATTAAAAAGCAGAGACATTACTTTGCCAACAAAGGTCTGTCTAGTCAAGGCTATGGTTTTTCCAGTAGTCCATGTATGGATGTGAGAATTGGACTATAAAGAAAGCTGAGCGCTGAAGAATTTATGCTTTTGAACTGTGGTGTTAGAGAAGACTCTTAAGAGTCCCTTGGACTGCAAGGAGATCCAACTGGCAATCCTAAAGGAAATCAGTCCTGAATGTTCATTGGAAGGACTGATTTTGAAGCTGAAACTCCAACCCTTTGGCCACCTGATTCGAAGAGCTGACTCATTTGAAAAGACCCTGATGCTGGGAAAGATTGAAGGCAGGAGGAGAAGGGGACGACAGGATGAGATGGTTGGATGGCATCACCAACTCAATGGACATGAGTTTGAGTAAACTCTGGGAGTTGGTGATGGACAGGGAGGCCTGGCATGCTGCAGTCCATGGGGTCGCAAAGAGTCGGATAAAACTGAGCAAGTGAGCTGAACTGATGATGGCTCAGACAGTAAAGAATGTACCTGCAGGGCAGGAGACCTGGGTTTGATCCCTGGATCAGGAAGCTCCCCTGGAGAAGGGAATGGCTACCCTCTCCAGTATTCTTGCCTAGAGAATTTCTTGGACAGAGGTGCCTGGTGGGCTACAGTCCGTGGAGTCACAAAGAACTGGACATGACCGAGCAACTTTCACTTCCGCTTTTTTGCTTTTTTATTTACATATATTGTATAGTGTTGTATGGCAGATTTCACATCTGCATATTGTGTAGGGTCTGATCAGGAATTTCTATTTTACTTCCTGCTGAGTTTCAAAATCTACTTGTTTTCCTCATTTTCAGCAGGATTGACTAAAGACAAGAAGTTCATAAAAACTTAGCTGTCAAAGCTGTTAAATTGAGAGGATTTTTTGGGGCTAGTTTTAAGGACCTAGTATGTCCCAATATTTCTCTGAATTCCAGGTTTCTTTGACTGCTTCTTTTCCATATCTTAGAAAAACTGACTGAACACCCTCTAGATAAGAAAAGTTCTACCTAGAAAGTGCAAAGCAAACAATTAGGAAACATCATGATGGCCAAGGAGGCAAGTAGACATCAAATACAAAATAGTAAATGTCATTATATAAAAATTCTCACTGAGGCTCAGATTGATGCTACCTCAAGAGAGCTCATTTCCAGTATATTATACATGTGGGGAGAAGGAAATGGTAACCCACTCCAGTATTCTTGCCTGGGAAATCCCATGGACAGAGGACACTAAGCACACAAACATGTGGGATCCTAACAGCAGTTCGAAGAAGGCAACAGCACCCCACTCCAGTACTCTTGCCTGGAAAATCCCGTGGATGGAGGAGCCTGGTGGGCTATACAGTCCTTGGCGTCACTAGGAAACGGACACAACTGAGCAACTTTACTTTCACTTTTCACTTTCATGCATTGGAGAAGGAAATGGCAACCCACTCCAGTGTTCTTGCCTGGAGAATCCCAGGGACGGGGGAGCCTGGTGGGCTGCCGTCTATGCGGTCGCACAGAGTCGGACACGACTGAAGTGACTTAGCAGCAGCAGCAGCAGCAACATCAGTTAGTAGTTTGGGAGGGTAACGGACAAACAGAGAAGTTTTTGTGTGAGATGAACTCAGCCTGTTGGGTTTTGATGGGCCTGAACCATTGAGAAAGTCAGGTGATTCCAAACTAACTCCTAGAACAGCTTCAGGGAATTTGCTTCAGAGTGAATTTACTGAATCTCTCCGATGGGCCACAGAAAAGGAAATCGATAACTCATTAGAAAACAAAACTAATTTTTGGAGAGCTTACCGTGTGCCAGTAATTATGCACATGCTATTCTATTCTTAAGACAACTCTGCAAGATGTTATTGTCCCCATTTTAGAAATAAGAAAATGCTTCAGAGAAATTAAAGGATTTAGTCAAGTTAATGAGACAACTGGAATTTAAAATCAATCCGGTGGCTCACAGGTTAAAGCGTCTGCCTCCAATGCGGGAGACCTGGGTTCGATCCCTGGGTCGGGAAGATCCCCTGGAGAAGGAAATGGCAACCCACTCCAGTATTCTTGCCTGGAGAATCCCATGGACGGAGGAACCTGGTAGGCTACAGTCCACGGGGTTGCAAAGAGTCGGACACGACTGAGCGACTTCACCTTCACCTTCACCTATAGTCTTAGAAGTCCTTTGGTCTAAACTAGTCCTCTTTATACAAATAGGGAAGCTGAATCCCAGAAAAAGAAAATGGACTTTCAAAGTCCATGCTGTTGGTAAGTAGGAAAGCTGCAGTTAGAACCTGTTTGCATTTATATGAAGCAAATCTATAGACAGGAAGTGATTAGTGGTTGCCTAAGGGTAAGGTCTGGAGAAGACTCTTGAGAGTCCCTTGGACTGCAAGGAGATCCAACCAGTCCATCCTAAAGGAAATTAACCCTGAATTTTTATTGAAAGGAATGATGCTGAAGCTGAAGCTCCAATACTTTGACCACCTCATGCGAAGAGCCTACTTATTGGAAAAGACCGTGATGCTGGGAAAGATTGAAGGCAGGAGAAGAAGGGGACGACAGAGGATAAGATGGTTAGATGGCCTCACCGACTCGACAGACAGGAGTCTGAGCAAACTCCGGGAGATAGTGAAGGATGGGGAAGCCTGGTGGGCTGCAGTTCATGGAGCCACAAAGAACTGGACACAATATAGTGACAGAACAACAAAGATATGGCCTGTGAGGTATAAGGGGGTGATCGCTAGATGACACAGAGCCTTCTTCTGAGGTGTTGAAAATGTCCTAAGGTTGATTATGGTAATAGTCAACAACTCTGTGAACATACTAAAAATCATTGAGTTGCATACTTTAAATAGATGAATTACATGGTGCGTGAATTATATCTCAAAAAAGCTTTTAAAAAATGCATCAGTGAAAGAGAGTATTATAATTAGAGCACTTCTGTTAGTACAAGGCCAAACAAAGAGGCAGCAAAATAGAACTTTTCCAAATGTTTTTAAAAATGACCCTTAAAACTCAAAAGAAAAGAAAAGTGAGGTGAGGTATGAATTTGAAAAATCACAAGATCAAGGCTGACTAAAATCAAGTCACCTAACATAGGTTCTCACTCAACGAGTTGAGATCTTTCAAGAAATCACAAGGGCTCCCGTTGCCAGTTTCAGGTCCTGTGTTTCTTCACATTCAAAAAATTTCTGAACAAGAAGGAAAGGGTTTAGTTGTGATAACAATGAGAAAAGAGGAGAATGCATTCTGGGGGGCATGGAGACAGTGGTTGAAATCCACAGAGATATATTAAAAGCCTATTGTATGTTTTGTACTAGGCCTTGTAGGCAACACAGAGATGAATAAAAATACTATGTCCTTGCCCATCAGGAGCTTGCAAACTCTAGAAGAGAAGACAGAGAAAATGATCAAGCTGTCTGAGATGGAGAGATGGAAGGAGGAGGGGCTATCTATCCTGAAGTTTCCTGTCACGTTTCATGTGTCACAAGGTTAAGAAACTGGAAAAGCATTAACGAGACTGGTTACAGTCATGACACGGTGTGATGGGTGTTTCTTTTTCACATGTCTGGTCAGGTCAACCTAAACTTTTCCCATGTAGATGCTCCAGCAAAACGCAACAGTCCCTCTTGGTGACGTGGTTTCTCATTTCCTCCCCGTTTCCTTCACCATCTCCTGTTGATCTCCCCACATCTAAATGGAGAGCAGAGCACAGTCTTTCCTGACCTTAAAGATAGCCATCTCTGTCTCCTGTAACAGAGTTTACCTGTCGGAGCCCCAAATTGGCCACTTGTTGCACACAAGGCTTCTGTTGCCTTTTTTTTTTTTTTTTTTAATAGAGCCAGTAATGTTCTGGGTGACTCTGCGGTTAACTGTGGTCTGACCCTGCACCTCAGTGGTTTTATTAGCTGTGTGTTTGGCTCTGGGATCCCCTCTCCAGCTATTGTCGTTATTGAGACTATTTGTGTCTCCAGCGAATCTCCCCTAAATCCCTGGCTGTTATCTGGCCTGGGTATGTGTGTTTAAGAAGTGAGTGCATTCCTGTCTGAAGTATGTCCTGACTGTCTCTGATAGCAGCCATTTCTGACCTAACTTTACTGGGTACTCAGATTGATATGATTAAGATTAATGAGGCTCCCTCTCAGTCATGAACCTATTCAAGGATAAACTTGTAAATCCAATGAGTTCTGAAGATGACTAGTTACTACTTACCTTTCAACCTTTAGGGATTTGAAGGATGATTTACAACTGCAGTCTTTTCCCCTCCAACAATCTTATTAGAAAGACATTGAGAAAGATACTGCTTCTGCAGCCCCCAGCTTATTTTTCATGGAAAAATAGCTTTTATTAATAACAATCCATAAATTAGATTTATCTGTTTGTAACAAACAGTGGTTCAATAAAGTCATGGCCCAAAGGCAGGATAAACCACACACCAACTGAAAAATGTACCATTCTCATGATTTCTATGATAAAATCCTTCCTGGAGCAGATGCTCTCAAAATGACCATTTAGAGAATGGTATAAGATCTAGAAAGACAGACAAGAAAATTACAAAATCGCACTAATGTAAAGATAAAGTTGTGAAAAGTATAAGGAGTCTGATTGTATGGTTGTTGTTATTGTTTAGTTGCTAGGTCATGTCCAGCTCTTTTGTGACCCCATGGATTGTGGCCAGATAGGTTCCTCTGTCCATGGGATTTCCCAGGCAAGAATACTGGATGGGGTTGCCATTTCCTTCTCCAGGGGATCTTCCTGACTCAGGGATCGAACCCACGTCTCCTGCATTGGCCCTTGGATTTCCTTACTGCTGAGCCACAGGGAAGCCTGATTGTATGGTAGAGCCTGTTCCAGAGAGTTAAGTTTACCAGGTAGCTGGGTGCTTGCCCTTTAAGTACACTTTTCCATGAGTTTAACCAATGCCATTTCCCTGGCTTTTTAAACGGTTATAAGTTAATCTTCTTTTTGTGACTCGGAGCCAGCCCTAGGAACGCGGAGGCAGCATTAATAGTGGAAAAAGCACAGGCTCTAAAGTCTGCAAACCTACGTTTAAATACGGGCTCTTGCTTTTCAGAGCTATGTGACCTTGGGCACATTTCTTGATGTTTTTGAGCTCTACTTTCGCATTTATAAAATGAGCGTGGTGGAATGAAACTTAACAGTGGCTGATTTGAGGATTAAGTAATATAATGCAGTGGTTTTAAGTATTTCTCACCCCACAGTTCTTTTTGCAAATGATATCTTATGCAGAGTCCCATTGTGAACAAATAAAAGTGGAAATGCTTTGAGCTTTAAAAGTCACTGCATCTAGTACAGAGCCTGGCACATAGTAGATTTTGTTTAAACAGCAGTTTAGTATTGTTATCATTTCATGGGAAGCTTTTATTCATATTAATGCTTCTATTCTTGTATCTACTTTTTAAAAAAAATTGAAGTATCTTTGATTTATAGTATTGTGTTAGTTTCAAGTGTATAGCAAAGTGAGTCAGTTACACATACATATATATGTATGTGTATATATATATTTTTTTTTCAGATTCTTTTCCACTGTATGTTAAGATATTAAATATAGTTCCTTGTGCTATACAGTAGGTTCTTATTTATCTATCTTACATAGAGTAATGTGTATCTGTTAACCCCAAACTCCTAATTTATCTCTCCCTTCCCCTTTTCCTTTCTGTAATCATAAGCTTATTTTCTATATCTGTGAGTCTATTTCTGCTTTGTTAATAAGTTCCTTTGTATCATTTTTTAAAGATTCCACATATAAGTGATATCATGTGATATTTGTTTTTCTGTCTGACTTAACCTGATAATCTGACTTAACCCGATAATCTCTAGGTCATTCCATGTTGCTTTTTAAAATTCTTTCTCATGGTTAAGTAATATTCCATTATATATAATTCATACACACACACACACACATATATACACACATATATAGCATATCTTCTTTATCCACTTATCTGTCAATGGACATATAGGTTATTTCTATGTCTTGACTATTGTCAATAGTGCGGCTATGAACATGGGGTACATGCATCTTTTCAAATTAGAGATTTTGTCTTTTCTGGATATATGCCCAGGAATGGGATTGCTAGATCATATGGTAACTCTGCTTTTAGTTTCTTAAGGAACCTCCATACCGTTCTCCATAATGGCTGCACCAATCTTATATCTGCTTTTTAATGTGGTCTTGCCATCAAGATGTCTTTTATCTCTTCTCCTTGTAATCATTGCTCTTGCTTACAGAAACCTTTCTTCCTCTTTTAACCCGCCACTTCTCTCTGATCAGCTCTGGACTTGGAAATCAGGCAACCACGACTTAGAATTTGTGTAAAACAAGAGCAACCAAGTTCTTCGAGAGGGTTTTGTACTCCTTATGTGAGTAAAATACACAATCACCTACTTTGGACTTATACTTTGTAACCCAAATCTTGGTTATCCAGAAACCTTTTCAGAAAATAACTGTGTGGCAGAAAGAATCTGAGTCTGGGAAAGCCAAATCTGAATGTTTGACTCCTATACTTGTTAGTTATATGACCTTGGGCAAGTTACTTGATTTCGCTGAACCTCAGATTTATCAACTTTGGAGAAAATGAAATCTGTATGGTAGAATTACAATGATTAAATGAAGATATATATGGAGAGAGATTGGGATATATATAAATACATAGAGTAGGTAATGGAGTCCTAGACACATAGTACGTGTGTGTGTGCGCGCTCAGTCGCTCAGTCATGTCCAACTTTGCGACTATATGACTGTAGCCCACCAGGCTCCTCTGGGATTCTCCAGGCAAGAATGCTGGATTGGATCACCATGCCCTATTTCAGGGGATCTTCCCACCTCAGGGATCAAACCTGCATCTCCTGCACTGCAGGCAGATTCTTTACTGCTGAGCCACCAGGGAAGCCTGCTGCATTCTTAATCATGCACTGTGCTGAGCTATCCTCTCTGTTAATTTTCCACATAAAATCTGGACGGTCATGTGAACTGGAATTTGATTGGTTTGAGTAGCATCAATAGCTAAAAGGTTTGGGGACTTCTCTGGCGGTCCAGTGGTTAAGACTCCACTTTCCCAATGCAGGGGCATGGATTCAGTCCATGGTGGGGGCGCTAAGATCCCACATGCCGTGGCCAAAAAAAAAAAAAAAGTTAAAGGGTTTTGTCTGCTTCAACTCAGGTCTTCATAAAGACTTTTTAAAGGATCTTTGGAGAATAACTATATATTACAGAATAAACTATATTTTATCAAATAGTTAATTTAAACCTAAGTATAAATACAACTATAGTAATAAATGATACATTTCTAACGTTAAGTACTGGGAGAATAGCTTTCTCTATGTCCATTTCAGACCCTCATCTTCCCTTGTATGCCATCTGCCTGTCTTCATGCTGTCTGTAGTCCTCACTTTTTGACCCTGTCCAAATGCTTTTAACTAATCGCAGAAAATTTTCAGCTTCTCTGTCTGCATTGGCTCAAAGTTTAGTCTCTAATGACAGTCCTTTTGAACCGTACTTCCATAGCACTAGCAAAAGCTCTTCCGCGTCTGCTCCCGAGCAGAACCGCTGAAAGCTCTCACATGGGAAGGCTGATTCTCTATGGCTGTGCTCCCTGCAGAAGGATGACTGTGCTCCCTGCAGAAGGCATGCCACCGCTGTCCACTCCTTATCTCATGCAGCTTTTCCACTCCTTGCTCTAACTCACTTGTTTGCATTGTCGCGCTCTGTCTCTCTCTGTTTCTTCTTTTAAGAATGAGATGAGTTTCCAGGTTGAAACAACTTGAGAAGTCTTCTCCACTGTGCAGAAGAAATGATATTCTGTGTCATACCACACTTCCCTTTCTGGCTGTGGCAAACTAGAGTTCTGTCTAAATATTTCAGGCCCATGGGTATGGGAACATCAACTATCTAAGGATATCTTACTGAGTTATGCAAAATTTCCTGTTTCCTTTGTTTTGTGTTGTTTTACTGTATTGTTCGGAGAAGGCACTGGTGACCCACTCCAGTACTCTTGCCTGGAAAATTCCATGGGCGGAGGAGCCTGGTAGGCTGCAGTCCATGGGGTCGTGAAGAGTCGGATGCGACTGAGTGACTTCACTTCACTTTTCACTTTCATGCATTGGAGAAGGAAATAGCAACCCACTCCAGTGTTCTTGCCTGGAGAATCCCAGGGACGGGGGAGCCTGGTGGGCTGCCGTCTATGGGGTCGCACAGAGTCAGACATGACTGACATGACTTAGTAGCAGCAGCAACTGTATTGTTCTCTCATTTAATTCTGATCATGAAACAAAAGGTTTTATAAAACAGTCTCTGAGAACAAGAAAATCACTAAAACTGAAATTGGAGAAAGTATAAAAGAAAAAGGAATCAAGTTAGACAACTATTTAATTCCTTTTAAAAATTTATACCCTCATTTAAGCCTTGATTGCACCTATCCAAGGTAGTTTCTGAGGTCCTTGGTGATAAAGAGATGCTATATGCTTTCTGTAAATAATAAGTCCCAAGTGAAAGTGTTAGTCACTCAGTTATGTCTGAGTTTTTTTGTAACCCATGGGCTATAGCCCACCAGGCTCCTCTGTCCATGGGATTTCCCAGGCAAGAATACTGGAGTGGGTAGCCATTCCCTTCTCCAGGGAATCTTCCCAACCCAGGATTGAACCCGCACTGCAGGCAGATTCTTTACCATCTGAACCGCCAGGGAAGTGCTAGTGAGACTTTTAAAAAGTATAAGATCAGTCTTTTAAGCAATGAACCCATAAGGTGATGAGGATTCACTCTTGCTGCCATGAAGCAAAAAGATTCTGATACAGGTTTTCTTTCGGGAGGATGTAAACTCAGCACCAGCCAAAAGCCATTGGTAGACCAGAGGGGAGCCCTGGAAGCTTCAGGAATGGTACCTTTCTGCGTCAAAAGAAGGGTTCACAGGAAGGCAGTGGCGGGCCCCAGGACAACAGCTTGATGAACTCAGGGCCACTTGGGAGATTTGAGGCTTGGAGAGCCTGGAAGACAGCAGTTTATGGCGGCACCAGAGAGCTTTGAAGCCAGTGAGGCTTCCACAGGCTGGGCTCTACAGCCGGTCCAGGCCCCACACTGAACATCTCCAGATGGGCCTGCATCTCAGCTGCCTTTCAGAGCTGGGCCGGGGGGAGGTTTGAGAGATCTGAGAGAAAAACAAGAGGCCCCAAAGTAAAGAAAGCTGGACAGGAAGTTTCCTAGCACCGCAGAGGCCAGCAGTGGCAAGAGAATAGCGCGTCCCCCCACCAGCACTCAACCTTTTACGAAATGCAAAGATTGTGTCAGCGTTTCCATTTTAAACCCCTAATTTCATAGGCTTACAGCTCAAGTCATAAAAATTCACTCTGGGCTGGAGTTTGGCAACCCGTCTCTTAGCTGTTCTTGTGTGCGCAAAAGTAAAGACGTTTCTAGTTTCAGACCTTTGGGGGACTTCTAGAAATACCCCCAAAACTTCATCTGGGAAAAAGGAGTTTCTAAGCTGTTGTCTTCTATGCAGCAAAAGCTTGCTCCTATAAATACACGAGAAATCTGTTTGAGAAGATAACATTGTCCCACCAGAAATATGAATTCTCCACACACTGCCTGAGGACAGTGGAAATGAGTGGCATCTAAGGTTATTGCATATTTCGAGTAAAATGTCATGTGACCTTCACTGCCCCTCACCACCGGGGGCTGGAGCTGTTCTTGTCCTAAAAGACATTTGAATTTCCAACTGAGCAGCTTTGTAGGGGGTTGGAGTCAGCGATTGATTCCAATTTTTAGAGGTTATTGGATCTTGACTGTTTACACCTCAATGTAGACTTCCCTTGAAGGTTTGGTACAAACAGAAAAGATAATATATGTCAACACAGTCTGACATATTTTCTGTTCAGTCACTCAGTCGTCTCCGACTCTTTGCGACCTCACTCTGCAGCACGCCAGGCTTCCCTGTCCTTCACCATCTCTCAGAGTTTTCTCAAACTCATGTCCACTGGGTCAGTGATGCCATCCAACCATCTCATCCTCTGTTGCGCCCTTCTCCTCCTGCCCTCAATCTTCCCCAGCATCAGGGTATGACATATAACAGACTGACTCTTATCAGGAGAAACTTAATGGTAACTCAGGAAAGTATATGGGTAGTCATTACTGAAAAGTCCTCTAACCTCTTCATTTTAAGATGTCCAGGGACTTCCCTGATGGTCCAGTGGCTGAGCCTCCACCGTCCCAATGCAGAGGGCCCGGGTTCAATCCCTAGCTGGGGAACTAGATCCCATATGCCGCAATTAAGTTTGAAGGCTGCAACTGAAAAAAGAAAAGATATCGAATGCCACAGTGAAGATCCCACATGCTGCATCTAAGATGTGGCACAGTCAAAGAAAAATAAGTCAATAAATACTAAAAAAATATGTCCACCCATTCTGCTCCTTCCCTAATACCTCTCACTGGCCCCTGAAGCTATGAAGACATTAAAAATATTAGGTAAATTGAAAAATAAATTCCCAAGAGAAAGCTCCTAAGAGTGACGTTATAAACTCCAATGTTTAATTAATCAGACAAGTGACTAGGAGTTAATAATTCTATGGGTATGACAGGGTCTCTGAGACTTGTGAGAGCTTGAATCAGATGACTCAGCTCTGTGAGAGCTGCTCAGGCAGCCCAGCTCCTTGTCACAGGCAGCTTGATCTGGAAAGAAGTTAGGAGAGGCTGGTCTTGGGACTTCCCTGGTGATCCAGTGGCTAGGACCCCCCCCCCCCACTCCCAATGCAGAGGTCCTGGGTTCGATCCCTGATTCATAAACTAGATCCCAGTTCTACAACCAAAGATCCTCCATGCCACAATGAAGACTCAATGCAGCCAAATAAATAAAACTAAATAAATATAAATATTAGGGACTTCCCTGGTGGCCCAGTGGTTGAGAGACTGCCTTGAAAGGCAGGGGATGTGGGTTCGATCCCTGGACAGGGAACTAGGGTCCTGCGTGCCATGGGGCAACTAGGCCCATGTGCCACAACTACTGAGCTCATGCACCACAACTTGAGCGTCTGTGCCCCGCAACAAAAGATCTCCCGTGACACAGTGAGGATCCCGCATGCCACAGCTAAGACCCGACACAGCCAAATAAATGAGTATTTTAAAAATACTAAAGAAGAAGATGAGGCTGGTCTTCTCGAGTGCAGAGATTTTTGGCAGCTAAGGAAGAGGAGGAATGACAGTAACTGAGGCATATGTCACAGCTGGAGGAAGGGCAGGGTGGGGGCAGGGTGGGAGCAAGGCAGCCAGAGGATGGGACCACCCATCCCTGGGCAGGAGGTTGCCCTGCTTCCCAAACACTCTGAGATACTGGGGGAGTCAAGGCTTATCTCAGGAGAGAGAGAGGGAAGGTCTGGCTATGACGCCTGGTTTGGAAACCAGGGGAGGAATTCATGACTCTGAGCCCCAGTTCCAAGCTGCCAACATGATTTCTCTCTCTGGAAACAGGTTTTTCTATCAACAAAGGGATTTTTTGGAAACATCTTCTTCATTAATGGAGGCATCGCTGAGATGTCTGGGGACCGTTTAGGGGTCAGAGAAACCTGAAGTTTAACTTTTACTTTTGAGATGTCAAAAGCAAACCTCAGATCGACCAACAGTTAACAATTTTACCTACTGCTGTCTAATCCTTTTATCCACTGCAAATTCCATTCCGAAGGGAGTCATTAAAGCAAAGCAAAAGTGTTTGGTGAATACTAACTGATTAAGGAAGGGAAGTTAGTGAGATTCCTATTAAAATCAATGTGTTTCTAAGCCCTTAATACTTTCTTTATATTTTTAATTTATGCATTCAACAGAACGCATATAAAGTATGTATTAGGCAGAAGAAGAATAAGATAAATGCTGATATACCCAAAACACTCCAGAATTCTTGCCTGGAGAATCCCACGGACAGAGGAGCCTAGTGGGCTACAGTCCATAGATTCGCAAAGAATCAGACACGGCTGAAATGACTTCGCATGCATTCACGTGCTCAAAACAAGGCTATGAAAAGAACACCACCCATACGCCCAATGACTCCTGTATGCTCCTCCCCCATTTCAGATTCTTTTCCCTCTTCCCTGGAGGTTACCATATCCTAGTTGTCATAGTTATTACTCCTCAACTTTTCTCTAGCATGTGGCTCAGCTATTGGAGTACATATCTCTAAAGTATACTCTCAACTTTTTCTCTTGAGCTTCATAAAAATGCTGTCATACCATATCTTTCTTCCACAATTTATTCATTCAACATGCTTGCAATATTGACCCATGTTGATATATATGGTTTAATTAATTTTCAGTGCTGTATAATATTCCATGGTTTGACCATACTAAAATATATCTAACCAATGTCCTTTTAGATGGTTTGGTTGATTCCAATGGTTGGCTCTTACAAACAATTTTGCTTTGAACCTTATTATACCTGCAGCTTAGGGAACATGATGAGAATTTCTCTAGAAATGTATTCCTGGCAGCTCATAAAGTTTTCACATCTTCAACATCCCCTAAAAATGTCAAATTACCTTCCACATGTTTATATACAACCTCTAGCAGTGTGTATTTGTTCCACTCACTCCATATCCCTTTAAATTCTTGGGGTTTTTTTTGACATTTCAAGTTTTGAATGTGAAATGTTATCCCTTTTGATCTCCCTGATTTTCAATGAGGTGAAGCATCTTTTGAGCTTCATGAAATGGTGTCATATTGTCTCTTTCTTCCACAATTTACTTTATTCATTCAACATGATGGATATATTTACTCGTCAATTATGTTTATTCTTGTGTGAACTGGTTTTTCTATGCAGTTGTTTATCTTTTTCTTATTAATTGGGAGAAATTATTTCTATGTCACTTGATGTTCTGCAAATATGCTACTGACTTGTCTTTTCACTTATTTATGCTGACTTTTGATAAGCGGAAGTTTTCATACAGTTTGTTATTACTATCTTTGTTCTTTTCTTACATGATTGCGTCTCACAGGAGGGAAAATAAGCTGGAATTCAGTTCACCCTTTGTAAATGGCTCTGCTAGACCCTCTTGGGTAGTATTGGTTGGAATGGATCTGGAGTTGATTCAGTTTATTTTACACTTTTTTTTTTTTTTCCCAAAGCAGAAGCCTGTCTCTAGAGGGTCTCAAAAACATACTGGCTTTTGTTGATAACTTTCACCTGTTTGGGGGGAATTCTGCTTCGTGTCAAACAACCGTCCGAGTCCCAGAAAGATTTTTCTGTTTTAAGTCAGTGAGAAATTATAAAAAGGAATCCTTACCCTTACTTAGGGTTGGTGGTGATGTGGCAACATGGAGCTAACAAACCTAGCATCTAAGCCAAGTTCCAATCCTTATCTATGTGTAAGCTCTCAAACCCTCAGGCTTCTTGTCTATTTCATGAAGACAGCTGTACTTGCCTCACTCCCTTGTGAGACCCAGTGAGCTGATACAGGTTAAGTGCCTCCATGACACACAGCTCTCAAAAATATGTGTTCCCTTCACATTAGGAAGGCTAGTCTTTTGACAGCAGACAGCCTGTTCAGCTCATCTTTGATCTTGGACCAAAAACCTTTCCTCCACAAATCCCCCCAAACTTGCACCTGTACATTTGGCCTATGTTAAAACTAGAGTAGACAAATAATTGTTGGCTGGGACTTCTGATATTTTTCTCTTATTTTTTAAATGCTCGGGAATATTAGCACCATGTGCTTAACCATTCCAACTCAACACACTCACCGTGTTTCATACATTTGTCAAATGAAAAGCCGGTTTTTTATTTATAAGCACAGAATCTTAGGGAAGACCACTTACAACAAAGTACAATTGGACAGTCTGATTTTCATTTTATTAGTCTCAAAGTTCACTCACAAATGCCACATAGACTTTACTTCATATTTGGTCTGTCTTCTCTCTCTCTCTCCAGTTATGAGCAGAATGACTCAGAAGCAGTTGCATTAGTGTTCCGGTTAAAAGCTTCCAATTCCATCTTTACTACTTTTGATCATAAAATTTAGGAAGCTTTCTAAGACCTTTCTCCTTGGTCAATCTTTTCGTTAATTGACCCTGCTCTGGCTGGCACCAACATTTGTGATCATGGTAATGAGTTGACCTAGCATATATGCTGCTCATTTTTTCTTTAGTCAACTTTACTTTTTAGTAAATGTACCAGCCCAGAATCTCAGAACTTTTCGTAAGCCATTCATTCCTTTATTTTACGATATTTCCTGCTTGATCAGTTGCACTGGCTCACTCATCACTTTTCCATTCTGAATTACTTTAACAAATTCTTCATTCATTCATTCATTTAATCAACATATGTTGAGTGTTATATTTTACTTTAAAAAATGTGCTCTTGGACATCCCTGGAAGACTAATGGAAGAAAGTTCGCCTCCACCAGTGTAGGGGACATGAGTTCAACCCCTGGTCCAGGAAGATTCCATGTGCCATGGGCAACAAAGCTCATGCAACACAACTGTTGAGCCTCTGCTCTAGAGCTGGTGCTCCAAAACCAGAGAAACCGCAGTAATGAGAAGCCCGTGCACTGCAGTGAAGTGTAGCCCCCGCAATCAGGGAAAGCCCAAGCGCAGAAACCAAGAACCAGTGCAGCCACAAATAAATAAATAATTAAATTTTTTTTCATGTGCTCTTAAATTTACTATTGCAGAAATCATTGCTACAGCTTAAAGTAATGCATAGCATATTTAATCTGTGTATCGTTGGTACGTACGGTGCTTTTATTCTGTATATATTCAGATAGTTCTATCTCATTCTACTTTCATTAATATCAAAGCTCTCCTTTGATATGATGATCTTCAACGTTTCTGTTTTCCAATTCTGTTCTTTGTACATACCACTCTGATGGCATGAATTTTACACTGCTTTCTATCATAGTTATGATTTTACTTGTGTTATCTTCCCTTCTAGATTGTAAGTGCAGCCTAAGTGTCTGCCTGCCTTGTTTCAAAGATTGCTTTCTTCTGAGATCCTGAAGAAAGGGGAGGGGTGTTCATTTCAAGGGTAAATCTTGAATTGTTCTTCTTCCACTCATTGCATCTACTAGCCATTCTTCCTCAAGCGGAGTGATATGGAGAAGGCTTCACTTCTTTTTACTGCCCTCACCCTTGGCTTCCTGCAGACCACTTATGCCAAGCTGTTATGGATAGCATATTTTCACTGGGGACATAGACAGGCTACCAGCACAGCACAGGACACAACTCAGAAGTGAACATCCCTGTCCCAAAGTCCCAGGCCATCCCCGTTACAGAGAATTTTTCCCAGAGAGAAAGGAACTTTCTCTTCTTCGGTTCCCATTTCTTGCCATCTTCTTAGGCTCTCTTTTCCCTCTTCATATCTCCAGACCTCTCTATCTTGTGGTCCCACACCGTCTCTTTCACTCTGATGTTTTATAGAAATTCAAGTCTTCTCTCTTCCTTACACAGAGAAACTCAGCTCTCTCTGTGTTGAGCACATCTAGGCTAATCCTTTCTCAGCCAAAAAGTTCTGTCAAAGTGTTTTCCTAAACAATGGACAGGGAGGCCTGGCGTGCTGCGATTCATGGGGTCGCAAAGAGTCGGACACGACTGAGCAACTGAACTGAACTGAACTGAATGTTATGTACCCTGAAAATCAATTTGGCAACTTCCCTATAGTAGAAGTGGCTGCAATCAGGGGTTTTTTAAATAGCATCATTTCACATCACTACAAATGTGAGGACCATATCTTTCACACATCATAGCATGTTGCATATGAGGAGCTCTGATTTTGCTATTTCACTCTTTTGGCCTTATTTAACAGAACCATCTGCATTTCCATTGTACGTGAAAAGGAAAGGAGAGGAAAACGAAGGAGATGACTTTACTCCAAGTTTTCCAGCTTAGGTGAGTCATCGGCCTCTGTAGGGCAACAGGAGGAGGAACTTTTTGTGTGGGGAAAAGAGTTCAGTTTTGAGCATGTCACACTTCAGGTTTAGTGTGTTAGTCACTCAGTCGTGTCCAACTCTCTGCAACCCCATGGACTGTAGCCCGCCAGGCTCCTCTGTCCATGGAATTGTCCAGGCAAGAACACTGGAGTGGGTTGCCACTCTCTTCTCCAGGGGATCTTCCCAAACCAAGGATTGAACCCAGCTCTTCCCCATTGCAGACTCTTTACCACTAGATATCCATAACAATCATATCAAATAACAATTCAGATAAATATTCTGGTCTCAGATAACAACACCCAAATACCTATGCAGATGTTCAACTGGAATTCCATCAGCTCCACTAGCTTTGTTCATAGTGATGCTTTCTAAGGCCCACTTGACTTCACATTCCAGGATGTCTGGCTCTAGGTGAGTGATCACACCATCGTGATTATCTGGGTTGTGAAGATCTTTTTTGTACAGTTCTTCTGTGTATTCTTGCCACCTCATCTTAATATCTTCTGTTTCTGTTAGGTCCATACCATTTCTGTCCTTTATTGAGTCCATCTTTGCATGAAATCTTCCCTTGGTATCTCTAATTTTCTTGAAGAGATCTCTATTCTTTTCCATTCTGTTGTTTTCCTCTATTTCTTTGCATTGATCGGAGGAAGGCTTTATCTCTCCTTGTTATTCTTCGGAACTCTGCGTTCAGATGCTTATATCTTTCCTTTTCTCCTTTGCTTTTCGCTTTTATTCTTTTCACAGCTATTTATAAGGCCTCCTCAGCCAGCCATTTTGCTTTTTTGCATTTCTTTTCCATGGGGATGGTCTTGATCCCTGTCTCCTATACAATGTCACGAACCTCTGTCCACAGTTCATCAGGCATTCTGTCTATCAGATCTAGTCCCTTAAATCTATTTCTCACTTCTGCTGTATAATCATAAGGGATTTGATTTAGGTCATACTTGAATGGTCTAGTGGTTTTCCCTACTTTCTTCAATTTAAGTCTGAATTTGGCATAAGGAGTTCATGATCTGAGCCACAGTCAGCTCCCAGTCTTATTTCAAATCCTGAAAGATGATGCTGTGAAAGTGCTGCACTCAACACACCAGCAAATTTGGAAAACTCAGCAGTGGCCACAGGACTGGAAAAGGGCAGTTTTCATTCCAATCCCAAAGAAAGGCAATGCCAAAGAATGCTCAAACTACCACACAATTGCATTCATCTCACATGCTAGTAAAGTAATGCTCAAAATTCTCCAAGCCAGGCTTCAGCAGTACATGAACCATGAACTTTCAGATGTTCAAGCTGGTTTTAGTTTCAATCCCTGGGTCAGGAAGAGCCCCTGGAGTAGGAAATGGCAGCCCACTCCAGAATTCTTGCCTAGAAAACCCCATGGACAAAGGAGCCTGGCAGGCTACCGTCCATGAGGTCGCAAAGAGTCAGGTACTACTGAGGGACTGAGCACACACATATTACATAAAATAGATAAATAAGAAAAACCTACTGTATAGCACAGGGAACTCTATACAATACTCTGTAATGGCCTATATGGGAAAATAATCTTAAAAAGAGTGGATATATGTATATGTATAGCTGATCTACTTTGCTGTACACTGGAAACTAAAACTATATTGTAAATCAACTATACTCCAATAAAAACTTAAAAAAAAACAACATGAAAGAAAGTCTCTTCTAAATCACTAGTCTTTTACCTCACAGTTGACTGAGCCTAGATTCCCTGCTTGAGTTAGAACAGAGTCACTTGAAGAGTAAAAATGCTTATGGAAATTCAAATAAACAGGGGTATAATAATATTGTATTGTGGCTATCATTTGCATTTCCCTGATGACTACTGAAATTGATCATATTTTCACAGAAGACTTTCAATTTTGACAATGTCATGACATAGATAACCTGAAAATGCTTCTGTTCAAAAACCTTTTGCAAAATGGATAAAATGTAGCAACTTTCTGCTAAGACAGTAGATCCTAAAAGTTCTCATCAAAAAAGTGTATAACTACATGTGGTGATGGATAGTAACTAAACTTTATTGTGGTGACCATTTTGCAGTGTATACATACATCAAATCATTAACTAGTACACCTGAAACCAATACAGTGTTACTCATCAACTATACCTCAATAGAAATATATAGCAGTTTTCACTTAAGTATACAGCTGAGCTTTCAAGAAAGTAAGAAAAATCCTCAAAAAAGAAAAATGTAAGAGGAACGAAGTCAGTTGTAAATTTAAGTTGATGCTTGAACTACCTGGGGGTAAGGAATCTTACTAACTAACTTACTTATCTTACTAACCCAGGGGCTGGAATTTGTTTCTCTTTTTAACTGATTAAGGATTGTATTTTTCTTTTTTTTAGTAAACTTTTTTGAAGTGTAACCTGCATAGCAGAAATTTGCACAATCATAATTGTACAGTTTGATGTATTTTAACAAGTGAACACCCCCATGTAAACTAGTACCCACACCAAGTGAAGTGAAGTCGCTCAGTCGTGTCTGACTCTTTGCGACCCCATGGACTGTAGCCTACCAGGCCCCATCCATGGGATTTTCCAGGCAAGAATACTGGAGTGGTTGCCACCCTTTTTTACTGGCACTCCAGAAACCTCCCTTGGATCCCATCCAATCACTGTCCACCTCTTCAAGGGAAGCCTCTATCCTAACTTCCAACAGCATCAAATTAGTTGTGACTGTTTGGACTTTGTATAATGAAAATGCGTTATCTATGTACTAACGTGTATGATTGAAAAAGGAAAATGTTAGTTTTTCAGTTGTGTCTGACTCTTTGGACCCCATGGACTGTAGCCTGCCAGGCTCCTCTGTCCATGGATTTCTCCAGGCAAGAATACTGGAGTGGGTTGCTGTTTCCTTCTCCAGGGGATCTTCCCGCCTCAGGAATTGAACACAGGTCTCGCGCATTGCAGTGAGATTCTTTACCATCTGAGCCACCAGTGAAGCCCCTGCATATACATATAATTAATACATACTTAAATACATACTCATTTAAGTCTTTTTGTTTAACATCTCATCTTTGTAAGATATATCTACAATCTTGCAGTAAGTTGTAATTCATCCATACTAATCGCTGTGTAGTAGTCCAGTATATGAATATATGACTGTTTATTTTTCCTACTTCAGATGCCATTGGGTTGCTTTCACTTTTGAGATAAAATGAATAGTGCTATTCTCCAAGCCAGGCTTCAGCAATATGTGAACCGTGAACTCCCTGATGTTCAAGCTGGTTTTAGAAAAGGCAGAGGAACCAGAGATCAAATTGCCTACATCCGATGGATCATGGAAAAAGCCAGAGAGTTCCAGAAAAACATCTATTTCTGCTTTATTGACTATGCCAAAGCCTTTGACTGTGTGGATCACAAGAAACTGGGGAAAATTCTGAAAGAGATGGGAATACCAGACCACCTGACCTGCCTTTTGAGAAATCTGTATGCAGGTCAGTAAGCAACAGTTAGAACAGGACATGGAACAACAGACTGGTTCCAAATAGGAAAAGGAGTATGTCAAAGCTGTATATTGTCACCCTGCTTATTTGACTTCTACGCAGAGTACATCAAGAGAAACGCTGGACTGGAAGACACACAAGCTGGAATCAAGATTGCTGGGAGAAATATCAATAACCTCAGATATGCAGACGATGCCACCCTTATGGCAGAAAGTGAAGAGCTAAAAAGCCTCTTGATGAAAGTGAAAGAGGAGAGCGAAAAAGTTGGCTTAAAGTTCAACATTCAGAAAACGAAGATCATGGCATCTGGTCCCATCACTTCATGGGAAATAGAGGGGGAAACAGTGGAAACAGTGTCAGACTTTATTTTGGGGGGCTCCAAAATCACTGCAGATGGTGACTGCAGCCATGAAATTAAAAGACACTTACTCCTTAGAAGAAAAGTTATGACCAACCTAGATAGCATATTCAAAAGCAGAGACATTACTTTGCCGACTAAGGTCCGTCTAGTCAAGGCTATGGTTTTTCCTGTGGTCATGTATGGATGTGAGAGTTGGACTGTGAAGAAGGCTGAGCACCGAAGAATTGATGCTTTTGAACTGTGGTGTTGGAGAAGACTCTTGAGAGTCCCTTGGACTGCAAGGAGATCCAACCAGTCCATTCTGAAGGAAATCAACCCTGGGATTTCTTTGGAAGGACTGATGCTGAAGCTGAAACTCCAGTACTTTGGCCACCTCATGTGAAGAGTTGACTCATTGGAAAAGACTCTGATGCTGGGAGAGATTGGGGGCAGGAGGAGAAGGGGACGACCGAGGATGAGATGGCTGGATGGCATCACGGACTCTATGGATGTGAGTCTGAGTGAACTCCGGGAGATGGTGATGGACAGGGAGGCCTGGCGTGCTGCGATTCATGGGGTCACAAAGAGTCGGACACGACTGAACTGAACTGAACTGTTAACATTCTGTACAGACCTTCTTATCAGCACGTGCACACATTTCTTTTCTATACCTAAGAGGGAACTGCTTGGTCATCAGCTATGTTTCCATGTTCCTACTAAACATCACTATAGGATACTGACAAACAGTTTAGTAGACACTGTCAAATACTTTTCCAAAGCAGTTATGCCAGTTTATATCCTCACCAGCTGTCTATGAAAACTCTACCAACACTGTGTTGTTGATATTTTTGCTTTTTTTGGCCATACTGCATGGCTTGTGGGAACTTAGTTCCCTGACCAGGGAGTGAACCTGGGCCACAGCAGTGAAAGTGTCCAGTCCTAACCACTGGACTACCAGGGAATTTCCTTGTCTTTTTCATTTTAGCCATTCTGATGGGAGTACAGTAGTATTGCATTATGGTCATAATTTGCATTTTCCTGATCACTACTGAAGTTGAGCATTTTTTCATATATTTCCTGGAAATCTGGATATCCTTTTTTTTGCAAAGACCCTGTACAACAAGTATGTTGCCCATTTATCTACTGGGATGTCTGCTTTTTTCTTTCCATTTTACTATTTCATATTTTGATCACAATCCATCTGGAATTTATTTTTCTGTATGGTGTGAGTCAAGGGTCAAGCATCATTTTGTTCTACAAGGATATCCAATCGACAGAGCACCATTTTATTTTCCACTGCAATGCCATGTTTTTAATCATTCAGGTATTATATGTACGTAGGTCTGTTTCTGGACTCTCTTCTGTTGGTCTATGAAACCTATCTTTGTACCAGTATCATACTGCTTTAAATGTTCTAGTTTTATGACAGTTCTTCTTGCCTTATAGTATAAGTCTTCCAGTTTTGTTCTGCTTCAGTGTAAGGGACTTGAGCTTTTAACTGACATATAAGGACAGGAAAGTAGAGAAGTTGATACTGAGACTTAGGAATAGATAAAACCCTAAAAACTTTCATCCAGAACAAGACAGATTTTTCCCTCCTTTCATTTTCAGGATCTGAATTTATTCTTCCTGCATAGTTTAAGAACCCAAGCTGAAAAATCAACATAAAAGGTAATCTTTCAAAGCAAAACCCAAAATGTTCTGAAGGGATCTGACAGGAGATAAAGACTGGCTTAGGATGAGTTCTTAAAAAATTGTAAAACAACAGAAGAAGAAGAAGAAAAAAAACAACTCGTGAAACATCAGTAGACCCAATAAATAGCAGAATTAGCTCTTGCTCCCCAAGAACCTCAGATAACAAAACTGTCATCTAGAGATTACTTTAAAGCATGTTTAAGATAATTAAATACATAAAAAGAAGAGAACAGAAAACAGAAAAAGCAATATTTTTTCAAAAGACTAAACTGACTTGAGAAAGAATCACATAGAATTTCAAAGAATGAAATATATACTCCTTAAAATTGACTGTATTCACTGATTCCATGAAGGTGGAAAGTCTTAGTTAAATAAATGATGGGTTTTAATCATAGAAGCATAAACATGACCCCAATTATTGTCCTTTCCAACTGCAGGCATCAAGCAACCTTTCATCTCTGGTTGTGACATGATTAATGCCAGAAGACACGGAATAAGCAGGAAATGATCAGAATGGACTGGGCATCCCTACCAATTCATCTTCACGGTATTTGTCTTAAATGTCAAAAGTGGCATTTGTAGTGATACACCACCAAGAGGATAATGCTCAGAAATGACCCAGCAAAATAGAAATTCAGAGGAAGCTTTCCTGGTGACTAAGTAGTTAGTGTTGGAAGAGGGGTTTTAATGTCACATGAGCAAAATAAGTGCTATCTGGCTGATTCAGGCTTGGGTTGTGTTGCAGGCAGCTGGCATAATTCTCCATATTTAATTTCCCCAAGCTGGATAGTGGAACCAGGCTTTGGAGTCAAATCTGGATTTAAATTGTGCATTTTGGTCACAGAATTGGGTGTCTAATCCCTATATTTGGCCCAGAGTTGGGCATCCAATCCCTGGGGTCTCTCTTCCCCTCCCACTTTCAGGACCCTTAACAAAGCCTGAGTACTGTGGACATAATGATAGTGCTCTGCCTACCTGAGTCCTAAGGCCCCTCACAAGAGAGCAGTGATGGTTGTATACAAACACTCAAGTCAGCCACGACACCCAGTGTTTTATATATTGGGTTGGCCAGAAAGTTCGTTAGGGTACTTGAACGAACTTTTTGGCCAACCCAATACATCCCTTTTGGGTTACCTGATAGCTCAGCAGTGAAGAATTCCCCTGCCAATAAAAATACAGGCTCGATCCCTGGGTCGGGAAGACCCCCTGGAGGAGAAAATGGCAACCCACTCCAGTATTCTTGCCTGGGAAGCCCCATGGGCAGAGGAACCCGGTGGGCTACAGTCCATGGGGTCGCAAAGAGTCAGACACAACTGAGCATGCACGCATACATACATCCCTTCATTTCAGTCCTCACAATAACCCTGGAGTAGAAATAGAGAGACAAACAAACAGAGATATAGCTAATTTCCCCCATTTTGTTTGCCCAAGATCATGTGCTAAATTGTGCCCGAAAGGAGATTTGAACCCATGTCTATTCTAGGTTCTTTGCATAATACTCAGTTGCCAGACTCATGGCTCATTTCAATACTTGCTACATCCAACTTCCTTCTGAACAACAACAACAACAGCAAGCCCTGGCAAAGAAACAAAAGGCTGGGTTGATTCACTCCTGGGCAGCTCTGTGGTCTTCCTGGCAGCCATGTTTCTGTTGCACGGCTGGCCGTTCCCCCTGAGCTGTGCGTAAACCCCTTCTTATGTAAACCCCTCGTCCAGGGCAGGCTTTATTGAGGCCGCCTTCAAAGCCAAGGCGGCCATCTGAGAGGATGGAAGAAACCAGTAAAAGATGGGCTTCTGGGGCGCCATCCCAGGTAGAGTTGTGTTTTCATGCACCAGCACATTTGTGGAGCAAATTTGGTGCACTCATAACGGCAGTTAATGAGCACAAGTGAAGTTCAGTTCTTTGTGTAAACAAGGGAGAAAGCATGAGTCTGAATGTAATTCCGACTGCATCAAGGTCATTTTAGAGCTGGTAGAGCTCTATTTGTCTTAGGAAATCTCGAAAACTTTTATAGGGAATTCGGAAAATATTTTCTGCCAGCAGGAAAGATAAAATCCGTGCACACAAAGTACAGGCATGGGCCCAGAGACTGAACAGACAGACTGCTGTAAAACCCCCGTTTAATAAGGCATTAAAATGCCATCGACCTGGACACATTTAAAAAAAGAGAGAGAGAGAGCTATGAAAACAAATACCATTCAAATAATTAGGATCTTATGCCTGAGGCCAGCCTTGATGCCAAGCAGGGACTTCCCTGCAGGAATCGGAGCTGAGCCTGACCCCCGAAAGGAGGAACTGGCGAAGACAAAGGCCAGTTCTGCGCCGGGGGGGTCTTTCCCAGTCCCACTGCCACCGCCTGGCCCTCGATGCTGAAGGCAGAGCATTTCAAACAGTTTCCCTCGCCGACATCTTGGGGGACTTTGCAGTCCAGTAACTCAGTGGGGACTCTGGGCCCCGGAGGACTGCTGACGAGTCTTCTGGAAGGGCGCGCTCCCTAAGGTGGCCACGAAGCTGTCTCTAGCTCCATAGAGGACAAGGAGGCATTTGAAGGCCCACTCTATTGGGTAAATATGCTCCCCTTGGGGTGGGGGTTGGCGAGAGCACATTTGTTTGTGAACGTAGCTGTAAGGGGAAAAAAGATGTCTTTTCAGCGGCTCCTGCAAATACGGAAGCTGCTGCAGAGCTATTTCCTGCTGCCCAAGCTTCTGAATAGTCCAAGGCCAGGTGCACAGCCGCGCGCTTCATTACCCGCGGCCCCGAAGGTAGTTCTCCAGGGCTCAGCCTCAGAAAATTTGAAAAATAAAGGACTTGTCTTCTTATTTCTGGAGTGATTGTTTGTTGGGAGGATGAGGGGGCAGGGCACCAGTATTGTGTGCAGAACGGCCTGTTATGAAATGATGCTTAGCAGGTCTGATGGAAGGAGCTTTCCTAAAATGGATTTTTAAATCAGATATGTCTCTGATACAGTCGAGAGGACCTTGTATTTTTCCTTTTCATTCTCTTTTTTAAAAGCTTCTCATATGAGTTTGTGTCACTCATCAAGAACTTTTTTTAAAGAAGCCTGTATAGAAATTTGTGACTTATCTGCCTGTTTCCCATATGTTATTTCTTATTCCTCTTGTACATTCCATTTCTTCCAGTAGATTGTAATCACCAGCAACATTTGAAAATGAGAGAGTGACGAAAGGGAGAGAAAAAGAAAAGAAAAAGAATGAAAGAAACCTAATTAAAGTCTATGCATTTGCTGGGGTTCATTTGAATGGACCAGTTGGTTTCATTTTGCAATACAAAAGAAAAATTCAGGCCTAAGGGCCTAAGACTTTCATTAAATTCAGCTTTGGTGAGTTCTAATAATACAGCGGTTTATTAAAAGTGTGAAAAATGTCATTGCAGAGGCCTTCCCTGAGCTGCAGCCTCACCTCCCGGGTATGAGTCATGCTTCCTCCATGGCTGCCTAAGCTGTAAAGTTGTGGGCAGGATATTTAAGGTCCAGGGAACAGGCTTCTTGAATCTCTCTTGCCATTTGGCTGGGATCACACCCCAATTAGCAATCTTGCCATCCAGAGCAGTAGCTGGACAGCAAAAGTGAAAGAGGGGCAGGGTGCTTGAGGCTGTTGTAAACGATTAGTCCAAAAAGAGTAACGTAAAGCTTAGAACTCAGTCCCCGGCAGGAGTCGGCTGGAGGAAATGAAAGGATCAACAAGGAGAGAGGAGCACTGTGGCTGATTGTTCCTGACCACAGCCGCAGGCTTTTCTGCCTGTGCCGGAAATTGATCTCGTCAAAAGCTGAGGATGCAGGCAAGGCAAGGATAACGATAAGGCAGGTGATGATGCTAAATCATCCACCCCGCAGAGCTGATGAGATTGCTCAATGCCTCACCAGCCATTCCCCTTCCTTAACCTATATAAAAAAAAAGCAGTGGTGGATTTTTTTTTTTGTATGAAAATGCAAAACTGAGCGTGGATTGGTACTCACTGGACCAACAGGAAACTTCATAATTACAATCCCTTTCATTTCTTATGAAATACTTTTACTCAGAACATCTCATTTGGCCCATGAACCGAACCTAGGAGTTTGGCAGCCCAGATATGACCCATCTCTCTTCGTAAATGAGGACCTTGAAGCCAAGAGAGGCTGAGGGATTTTTCCAAGGCCTCCAACAAAATAGTGGCAGAACCGGGCCTTTCTTTCAAGAATAGGTTAATTCCTAGTGTCACTGAGTTTGGTGATGGGTTCTGAAGGAAGAACCCAGCAGAAAACCCAGCCCATCCCTTCCTGGAGGCACTGGTAAAGATAGCTGGCTTTTCCTTTGCAGGGCCACCCCTTCCTAACTGTCCTGGAGTGTTGTCCTGAATCCTGGATGAGCCCCAAACCCCTGAGAGTGTGAGGTGCTCCGAGGGCTGGGGAGACAGCAGGATTCTTCCCAGCATCACTTTCCCACTCCCTGGCACTGTGTACCTAACTGCGCCTAGATCTCGGCTTTGGCATCTGTTAAAGGAGGCTTAACTGTGAGACAGGAGAAGCAATAAAGTCCTGAAATGCTATGTGAGCCGAGGGCTGGGGAGACAGCAGGATTCTTC
>NW_024070192.1:50494030-50518121 GCF_014754425.2 Oryx dammah | reverse complement strand
CCCCCCCCCCCCCCAAACACCTCACATCTTTTAAGCATCAAAAATGAAATCTGTGTAGACTGGCATTCCATGTCAGGGAAGGGGAGCACACTTTTTCTAAAAACATTTAATTGGAGTATAGTTGTGTTGTGCTGGTCTCTACCATACAACAAAATGAATCTGCTGTACGTATGTCCCCTCTTTTTTGGATCTCCATCCCACTTAGGTCACCCAGAGCACTGAGTAGTGTTCCCTGTGCTATACAGTAGGTTCTCATTAGTTATCTATTTTATACATAGTATCGATAGTATATAATATGATATTGGAATACATCCTTAAATATGGTTATGTTATTTTTTTAAAGTAAAAAAAAAAATGTGTATATATCTCAGTCCCAATCTCCCAATCAGCCCACTCTCCCTTTCCCCCTTGATTTGCTCTTTAAGTCTGTCTCTCTATTTTTGCTTTGTAAATAAGATAGTCTAAACCAATGTTTTTTCAGATGCCACATGTATGTGTTGATATGCACACTTTTATCGTTATTATCTTATTTAATCTTTTCTATAACCGTGGAAATTAGGTAGTACTTCATTGGTCCTAATCAACAGGTGGGGAGATGAGGCAAACATCTAATAAGTGGTGGTTATCCAGGCTCCTTCTCTCCACTACCTCCCTGTACCTCTCATTCCAAAGCTCTGATAAACCATTCCTGGAAGATCACGCAAATCAGAGCTTCATGGCGATTCCTCTATCACCCTATAGTCACCATAATTTTTAATCTTACCTTAAGGCAAAAAGCCTTAAAGTACATGCTCCCAATATATTCTTTATTATTTAAAAGCACTGGAGAAGACTCTTGAGAGTCGCTTGGACTGCAAGGAGATCCAACCAGTCCATTCCAAAGGAGATCAGTCCTGGGTGTTCTTTGGAAGGAATGATGCTAAAGCTGAAACTCCAGTACTTTGGCTACCTCATGCGAAGAGTTGACTCATTGGAAAAGACTCTGATGCTGGGAGGGATTGGGGGCAGGAGGAGAAGGGGACGACCGAGGATGAGATGGCTGGATGGGATCACCGAATCGATGGATGTGAGTCTGAGTGAACTCCGGGAGTTGGTGATGGACTGGGAAGCTTGGCATGCTACAATTCATGGGGTCGCAAAGAGTCGGACACGACTGAGTGACTGAACTGAACTGATATATAGTGTGTGTGTGTGTGTGTGTGTGTGTGTGTACGACTTAATAATGTAGGCTTTAGATATTTGAAAAAGAATGAGATTAAAATAAATAGAAAAGAAAATTCAGCTGATTCACATTGCTGTACAGTAGAAACCAATACAACATTGCAAAGTAATTATCCTTCAATTAAAAATAAATGTAGGGACCTCTCTAGTGGTCCAGTGTTTAAGCCTTCACCTTCCAATGCAGAGGGTGCAGGTTCAACACCTGGTTGCGGAACTAAAATCCCACATGACTCATGGCCAAAAAATCCAAACAGACAACAGAAGCAATATCATAATAAATTCAGTAGAGATTTTTAAAAATGACCCTAATCAAAAAAAATCTTAAAAATATATTTTAAGAAGACTTTAAACAGAAGCACTTATTTTTTAAAAAATACAATAGTTGCAGGATTGTTTTAAAATATTTGAGCCTACCCTAAAATAAACCCTGCCCTCCATAAAAAAGAAAAGAAAAAAGTTGTAGTATTTCCTTCTGTTACCCTACTTTGGAGAGTCCTACTACAGAATCAGACAGAGTGCTAAGTATAACTAGGAAATTCATGACTGTAGACATTATTGATGGAATCACAGACTCCCAGTGCTGCAAAGGATATGAGGAGCAGTGTGGAAAAAGGAAAAGGAGGCTCAGAAAGAGAGCAAGTCACACAGCCAGCATGTGGCTAAACTGGCACCAGGACCAACATCTCCTCACACTAGATCCCTAGCCCTTTTCACAGATCTACACTGATGTAGAAAGAAGCCAAAAGCTCCTTTTCTTGGGCTAGAAAATTACATTAGGATCTTCGGTGTGACAGCCTGGAGCTTAATGCCTGAACCTTCAGTGCTGTTTGGAGTAAATGCAGTCCTTCAGCTGCCCAGAAGAGGCAGCCCCTGACTTTTCAGTCAGGCTACAGAGCATGTGCACCAGGCCTCCAGCACATGGGGTCCACGGAGAAGGAAGACTGCTGTGCCATGTTTGATGCCATTAAAAGCAGCTCACATAGTGTCCATCATTCTTAATGGAGCCACATCATTTGACACCCAGCCCTCGCTTCAGGCACCCTAACAAGGAATTCTTGGTGTAAAGGAAAAGCAACTCCAAAACAAAAAGTAACTCTCTTCTAGGTCATCCCAAGACAGCATGTTGTGACCAGGAGTTGGAAAGCAAGGACATCACCCTGACTTTGCCATCCATACCGTGTGGGGCTTGGGGCCATCGCCCAAAACACTTTAAACAGTTGTTTTAAAGGTATCTGGATTATTTACTGACTGTTGGTTTGGACCAAGCAGACCCAGCCTCATGGAGAAGATGAAGCCTAATGCAATGACAGCCCCTTCCTTTATCAGCTGGGAGGCAACAGATAATCCAAGTTCATGGCCCGGAGTGGGTGGGTGGTTGTGGTTGGTGGAAACAATGGTAAATTTCAGTGCCACAAATTATTCAGTAAATCATATTTAGAAAAGTCTCCCAATTCCTTAGACCCAAGCCTGAAGAAGTTTCAAATTAGACAGGAATAGAGACACAGACATAGAGAACAAATATATTGATACCACGGGGACAGTGGAGGTGGGTGGGAAGAACGAAGAGATTGGGATTGATACGTATACACTATTGATACTGTGTATAAAATAGATAAGGGCTTCCCAGGTACCTCAGTGGCAAAGAATTTGCCTGCCAATGCAGGTGATGCGGGTTTGATTCCTGGGTCGGGGAGATCCCCTGGGGAAGGAAATGACACCCCACTCCAGTATTCCTGCCTGGGAAATCCCATGGACAGAGGAGCCTGGTAGGCTGTAGTCCATGGGGTCGCACAGAGTTGGACATGACTAAACAACAACAGAAACAACAAATGAAATAGATAACAAGTGGGAGCATATTGTATAGCACAGGGAACTTGACTTAATGTACTACGGTAGGTGCCCTGAATGGAAGGAAGTATATGGACGTATGCTGATTAGAAACTAGCACAACATTGTAAAGCAACTATAAAAAAAGAGCAGTTTCCGATCAGAAGACAGTGAGGAGCCAAGGTAGCTCCATAGTTGATTGTGCAGGCAGGATGGTGAGTACCACTCCCCAGCTCACGCCAGCACCTGCGTGGGACAGAGGTCGAGGTGTGAGGGCACAGGGTAGTAGGGAACACCATCGCTGCCCAGGCACGCGCCTTCTCCCAGAGGCTTGTGTAGGAGGCCATGTCTGTTCGCCTTGGTTTGCTTTTTCTCTTCTTTAGCGAGAAACAAGGCCAGTCCCTTCTTGGCAGAGGCAGAGTGGTCTCACAGAAGAGTTTGGGGGAGAGGATAGTTTGGAATTCCCCAAAGGAGAAAGAGATGTGAAGACAACCAAGAGTGGAGGCTGAGATCTAGTACTACAGGCGCTTATTTGCCCCGAGGAAGTAACTGGATAAGAGGACAGAGAGCTGCCAGCCAGAGCATCGCTGTGGGTGTCGGCCTGTCAAGGCAGGAGGTTCTCAGATAGCTTGTGACCCTGGGGGCCAGGCTGTGACCCTGAACCTGAGCTGCAGGAGTGCCCCGCTTTCTCATTTCACCCACGACAGTGGCCAGGAGCTGAGGGCTCAAGCCACTCGAAGCTGCAAGGAGAGTCCCCAGTGAAGGCAACATTGCTATCCTTGAGCAGCCTCCTGTCTCCTGCTTGGGCAGTTCCCTGACTCTACGTGTCTGAATAGCCTTCACCCCGAGATGGATACTTTACAACAGCCTGAAGCTCTGCAGCCTCACACAACTGGCAGCCCAGATCTGAGGCTTTGCCTCTGGGCAGACAAGCCAGGCCTAATGGAAGAGAGAAAAATTGCACTGATGTAGGCACTCTTTACAAAGTAGAATCTACATAATTCCACAAGTGTTTGGGGTGGGCAGGTGGTTAAGTCAGCTGAGGGGGTGCCATTTACCCAAAAGTAGAAGGGGAGGGGAGGTCTGGAGGGTGGGGATCGGTTCAAGAGTGAACTGGGGGAGTCGGAGGTCCTGACATTTCTTAAGTAGAACCATCCAGGAGACAGAGGGAAGTGAGGTTAGACTTGAGATGCATCCGTGTTTGTTGATGAAAGAAGCCTGTGGAAATAGTCGGCATCACTGAGGGAGAGCAGTTAGTGAGAAGAGTGAAAAGTGAGAGTGAAAGTTGCACAGTCGTGTCTGGCTCTTTGCGGCCCCATGGACTATAGCCCACCAGACTCCTCTGTCCTCGGAACTCTCCAGGCCAGAATATTGGAGTGGGTAGCCATTCCCTTCTCCGGGGGATCTTCCCAGCCCGTAGGTTGAACCCAGGTCTCCCACATGGCAGACACATTCCTTACATCTGAGCCGCAAGGAAAGCCCAAGAATACTGGAGTGGGTAGCCTATCCCTTCTCCAGCAGATCTTCCTGACCCAGGAATCAAACCGGGGTCTCCTGCATTGCAGGCAGATTCTTTACCACCTACCAGCTGGTATATAAAACTGATAAACAATAAGGACCTACTGTGTAGCACAGGTTACTATATTCGATATCTTATAATAATCTATAATGGAAAAGAATCTGAAAATTATATACATATATGAAAGTGAAAGTCACTCAGTCGTGTCCAACTCTTTGTGACTCCATGAACTATACAGTCCATGGAATTCTCCAGGCCAGAATACTGGAGTGGGTAGCCTTTCCCTTCTCCAGGGGATCTTCCCAACCCCAGGAACAAACCCAGGTCTCCCGCATTGCAGGCAGATTCTTTATCAGCTGAGACATGACTGAAGCGCCTGAGCGTGCGTGCGCATGCACACACACACACAC
Source organism: Oryx dammah (assembly GCF_014754425.2). Lineage (NCBI taxonomy): Eukaryota > Metazoa > Chordata > Mammalia > Artiodactyla > Bovidae > Oryx > Oryx dammah. Next base: position 50,513,144 of record NW_024070192.1, on the reverse strand, counting down.
ACACACACGCACATATGGGGTTCCCTGGTGGCTCAGTGGTAACGAACCTACCTACCAATGCAGGAGAGCTGGGTTTGATCCCGGTGTCGGAATATCCCCTGGAGAAAGGAATGGCAACCTACTCTAGTACTCTTGCCTGGGAAATCCCATGGACAGAGGAGCCTGGTGGGCTACAGTCCATGGGGTCACAAAAGAGTCAGACAAGACTTAGCAACTGAGCACCTGAATGTATCTATGTGTGTGTACATGTGTGTATTCACACACAGATACAACTGAATCACTTTGCTGTATACCTGAAGTTGACAGGTTGTAAATTAACTGTACTTCAATAAAAAAATGAATGTGTGAATGAATAAATGAGAAGGCTAATGCTCCAGACCTTGCACAAGAGCAGTGTCAAAGGCCTAGACGGAGGAAGGGCTGTCTAGGAGGGAGGTCCCAGGGTCAGGAGGAAAGCGAGTGACAGGAGGGCCTGGAAGTCAGTCGCAGGCCTCTTGACTTTCGTCCATAGCGTTTGGGCACAGTGTCTTTCACTCTACCCTCTTCTATTTCACTCTACCTTCTTCATTTTTCTTTTTTCTCTAAGTCTTTTCATTTTGAAAGTAGTACATGCTCATTGTAACAAGTCAAACAAAACAGAGATGTATGAAGAAACTATCAGAAAACAATCCTTCCTAAATTGTTCCTGTGTTCCATCAAACACACACACATATACGCACAAATACATATCACAGGCTCACACATCACTCACAAGCATATAGACCCACATACCACACACATAAGTTGCACACACATGTGTGCACACATACACAGAGGTTTTGTTTTATATTTCACACAAATGGGAAGCCATACATATTACTCAGAAATTTTTTCACATAATATATCATGGAAAAGTGAAACTGAAGTTGTTCAGTCATGTTCCACTCTTTGCAACCCCATGGCCTGTAGCCTACCAGGCTTCTTGGTCCATGGGATTTTCCAGGCAAGAATACTGGAGTGGGTTACCATTTCCTTCTCCAGGAGATCTTCCCAACCCAGGGATTGAACCCGGGTCTCCCGCTTTGTAGGCAGACGCTTTACCGTCTGAGCCACCAGGGAAGTCCATATATCATGGAGGTATATATTTATATATTTCTTGATCTTGTTGATTGCTATTTAATGATCTATAGTTTGACTCTGCCAATATTTTTTTTCATTTTCTAGTAATATTGAGATCATATTCTACATTCTGTTCTATAGTGTTCAATCATGTCTGACTCTTTGTGACCCCATAGACTGTAACCCACCAGGCTCCTCTGTCCATGGGATTATCCTAGCAAGAATCCTAGAGTGGGCTGCCATTTCCTCCTCCAGGGAATCTTCTCAACCCAGGGATTGACCTGGCATCTCTTGTGTCTCCTGCATTGGCAGGCAGATTCTTTACCACTGCACCACCTGGGAAGCCCATATACTATATTACAATCCTCTTTTTTCACTTCATTTTAAAATCATTTCCCCATGTCATTAAACACACTTTGTAAACACAGGGTCAATGACTACATCATATTCCTGAATCTGAGTATATCATAATTTACTTAACCATAATTTACTCTCTGCCGATTCGAAGCTATTAAAAATAATAACCACAATGAACATTATAGAACATTAAGCTATGTCCACATTTCTGGTTATTTTCTTTAGGATATGAACACTTTTAGAGTCTTTGTGCGCACTACCAAATTGCTTTTTCCAGAAAGACTATAGCAATCTGTTCTCCTGCCAGCAAGGGCTAAAAGAGGCTACCCACATCTTTTCTTAAATGTTGATTTACTTGTTAGAAAAAAGCAGTATTTTATCACTTTAAACTGCATTTTCAATTATTAAGGAGGTTCTTCTTGTTCAAGTTCATTAATCATTTGTCCTTCTTCACTTAAGGGCGATCTGATGTGTGGAGATGGGAGGAGGGAGATTTAAGAGGGAGTGGATATATATGCGTACGTGGCTGATTCACTTTGTTGTACAGCAGAAACGAACACAACTAACATTATAAGGCAATTATACACCAATAAAAGTATTTTTCAATTTTAAAAATTAAAAAAAAAAAGAATGATCTGATCATGGGCACCCATGGCTCTCATCTTCCAAACCAGCCCTTTCTCCCTCCTCTCCAGCCCTGCCCCAGCCCTGAGCGCCCCCCCCCCCCCCGGCCTGGCCGTTCACTCCTCTCCGTGGGCTCTGAGATCAACCTCCCCATCCAGCTTCTGCATCCCATCTGCCTCTCCCAGCGCTTCTACAGTCCTAAGGCCAGTCTCTCTCACAGCCTCTGGGCCCAAGGGTGCCCTTGTTCTGAGTCCCCTAAACCCCTTGCACCAGAGAACCAAGCACAAGCCTAGAATTCTCCAGCAGGCTGCCAGGGTTCGCCATAAGCCTGGGGTCAGTGGTGACGGCAGGCAAACCCAGCAGGGCCCTTCTTGCCCCGCATGGGACCCAGGGAGGGGCGCCCAGCAGGGGCCTAACCTGCCGGCACTTTGCACAACTTCATCTTATCTTTCCCATTTTCCTGCCCTCTGCATGATTCCAACTCGGGCTTTAATTTTCTCAAATGATACAATTTGGTGGTTTGGGGTTTCTGCAGGAGAATTTCTGTGATCCTCAGAGTACCGGGGCCTGTTTGCTCTTGTTAGAGAAGAGGGACTGTGGATGCTCTGCAGACCCCGTCAGGCTGTGGTAATAACCAGTGGCTGCTAGAGCGGCAAGGCATAAACCTGGTCCTTCTTAGTGAGACTTCGCAGAAATCCCACTGGAGAGTTTTTGGCCCCTGCCCTGTCTACTTTCCTTCATCATGATAAATGACTGAAAAGAAAACTATCTAATCTCCAAACTGCTCGCTTTTTTTTTTCCTTCCCCCAACTCTTTCTTCAAGGAGAGATGGAAGCACACGGTCACATAAAACAGAGTCCTTCATCGCCTGCTTCTCAGGAGACGGTTCTTTCCCTTTTCATCCGGGCCTGTTTCTGATCTCTGATGGGCTCGCCCTGAAAGCTCCAGCGGGGCCCTCTCTAATCAGCTTCGACAGACGCGGCTGTGGCTCGGGTTGCCCATCGAAATTGAATTGATTACCTGGCCCCTTTGCCATTTTGTTCTGCACACAATTGCTTAATAGCTGTCACCTTGGCTTTCAGTCGCAGCCGGCTTTGGGGCTGACTGGTTCCCATTACTCAGGATGGCCAGTGCAAGTTCATCACCTTTACAGGATGTCCGTGATTGATTCCGTATGCCTTGGAGACCAGTAATGTATTTGCATAGGAGGGCGGTGGGCGGACCCAATAGAGATCTCTAGGCCTTGGGAACTGCCAGGTTTTGCTGGGGGCCATATTTGAATCATTACCAGGGCTTCTTGTCATGAGTCTGGCCTCTACTGACATCACTGCTAATGAATTTGTAAATTTAAAAAAAAAAAAAAAAACCCAGCCTCTTCTAACCTTTGCTGTTGCCACCTGCTGCCTGTAAGGCGGGGCGGGGTGAGGAGGGTGGGGGAGTTCGGCCCGTGGGACCCCAGATTTTCCCGCCTAAGCTCCTGCCAATCTTTGAAATGAAGCTCTCTCCTTCCCCATTCCCTCCCCCTGGTCACCAAGCAGGAGAAACCTGGCTTGGAGGCAGACATCTTTCAAGTGAAATCCTTTGCGCTGGGAACTACTTCAATTAGACAGCAGGGGGAATGTTAACATGCCCTCCGGCCTTTTAAGTGGGTTTTAATTTTATGTTGTAAGATAAGACACTGCAGGGCCGGGACTGCTACTCCTTCAGGAGGCTCCATTAGTGGGAAGAGGCGAGGCCTCTTGACCCCCTGAGGCCCAGCGGAGGCTGCAAGTTGGTTTGGTTTTTTAACAATTTGTCAGCCTGACCCAGCTTCATCTTTGCTCTCTCCCTTCAGTGATCCCAGGCTCTTCTGCTGTTGGCAGGGAGCTGGGTGGCTGAGTTGAGGCTGGGAGCAGTCCAGTTTCTCCCGGGGCCTGGCCCTGGGCTGAGAGCAGGGCCCTGTTGGGGGGGGGGGTGGAGTTTGACGGGGGGCAGGGTGTTGAGGGGGCAGCCTGCCTGCCTATGGCTCACAGCTGAACGTTCATCGTTTTTTTTTTTTTTATTTCCCTTCCCAGGCAGGGCACCGCCACAGCAGCCACTTTTCATGTGGCAGGTTTCTGGCCTGATGATGTATGACCTGTTGGCGCTACTGAATGGTGCCCTTTGTTCCAGGGGATCCCATGTGCCCCCTTTTTATTGACTTGTTGATTCAAAGGGGCAGGAAAGTTCCACAAATCCCACTGCAGGCCCTGTTCTAGCCCTGCCCAGGTGGGGAAGTCCACGGACCTCATGCTTCCCAGAAAAGCTGGTAGGAAGCTGCGGGCTGCCTGAAGACAAAATCTCTCTTAAGAAGCAGCTTTCTTTACCTTGAACTCAGGCAACTGTGTATCTGGAGAGAGCATAGGAACACACATCAAGCTCCCAGCCCTCTACTTGTGGAGTATTCCAGAATGCCATCTGCACCCAGAAAGAAAAGAGCAGAGCAGGTGTGTATTAGGAAGAGCCCCCGCTTCCCCGTCCCCTGGGCCAAGTTCAGTGAAGTTTTTCTCTGTGACCAACAAGGTGGGTATGTATGTGTGCATTCAGTCGCGTCCAACTCTTTGCGACCCTATGGACTATAGCCCACCAGGCTCCTCTGCCCATGGGATTCTTTAGGCAAGAATACTGGAGTGGGTTGCCATTTCCTCCTCCAGGGAACTTTCCCAATCCAGGGAATGAACCTGTATCTCCTGCATTAACCAGGGGATTCTTTACCACTGAGCCACCTGGGAAGACAGCAGCAAAATGAAGAAGGAGCCTGGCTTCCTTCTGCAGGGAGAAGTCCTGCCAGAGAGCAATCCCAGGGCCACAGGGGAGGACTCTGGGGAAATAGGAGACAAGATTGATGTCTACCCAGGAGGAAATTTCATCTTAATCCTGCTGAGGACAAGGATTTACCCCTTGTCCTTTCTTCCCTGGCTCCCTCCTGGAGATGGTGGGTGACAGTGAGCAGTTTTGGAAAAGGAGCCAGGAAGGGTAGGGGGCCAAAGACGTGAGAAGTTGATAGGAGGGAGACCCAATACACCTTCGGACATCAGTTTCTCTTCTCATTTAGGACTGTGAACCTGGACTGGATTTTCTCTCCTTTTTTTACCCCATCTTAAGACCAAACTTCAAGGATTTGGCAGAGGACTGGACAAACGGCCGTCTCTGCCAAGCCTCAGTTTCCCTTCTAGGGGGTGAGGTGCAGGGGGTTGATGGGCGCACACATCTGACTGTTGTTCCAGGAAGCCGCAGGCTCTGACTCCAACCAACTCTTCAGTTCCTTGTCTGAAGCAGCCACACAGATCCCACCAAGAACTCCCCACCTGTGAGCATACTTCTCCCACATTGCAAGGCTGTGTATCCACTACTCAAAGGTGACAGATTCTTGTATACTGTCTCCCTGCCCTTCTGGGGTCTTCATGGGTCCTGGAATCCAGACCCACCATCTGGGGCGTAGCGTGAGATCAAAGGTACGATTGCTCCCTTGGTCCTAAATTACTTCCTTCTAAGCTCAGAGGCTCCAGGGTACAAATGCACAGAGGCACTAAGGGCTCCCCCTGGCCCTTGAGAAACTCAATAAGGAAGAGGGAAAGCAGAGACTGTGGCGGAGCCAAGAAATGACAAGTCAGGAGTAAAGAGTATCCACACACTTCACAGTTGTAAAATGGCTTTATGTTCCAATATGTAAAATAAAATGTCCATGCTATATAACAAAACACTTGATGTTTCATATCCCGTTTGCTAATGTGTCTTCTAAAAAAGTGTAATCTGTACTGTGTGTGTGTTTATATATATTTAATTATTTATACGTTTTATCTAAGTCATTCTTTGTTTTTAATATCAAATGTGTAATAAAAATTTAAATAGATGTCTTTCCAAATACCCTCTCCAATGTTCATTTTATTAAGTTTATTCGTTTAAAAAAAAAGCAAAGCTGAATTTGACATGTGGCCTGCATTTGTGAGATATATATATTTATATATTTTATTTATTTATTTTATTTATATAATATATAAATAGCTATTTGGCATGCAAAGAGTTTAGTGATTTCCCAAATTTTGATTAGAGAGTTCCCACCAGCCCCATGGATGGGCTGGTGACATTCAATGCTGAAGAGCTGGGCTCGGGACCACAGGATCCACCTTCCTGGAAAAGCGTTATCCTTGCTCTGAGCTCACTGGCTGAATTTACTGGAAGAAAGGAATGCTTTCTCAACTCTCATTTTTATTTCTGTTGGGCTCCAGGCACCAGAGGCGAGGGTTTTCTGGGAGCAGAACAGGCTCTGGAGGTGCTGAGCAGCGCGGTCTCCTGGGGACACCGCCAGGTCAAGTGCGCTTCCTAACGGCCAATTGTATGCTGCAGACGGGCGCCTGAGAAGAGAGTCTGGCGCATCAGAGTGAGGGTTGTATGCTGGGGACCAAGGTGGAAGGGCTCTGTCCTTTATAAGAAAACCTGAATGATGCCAGAGATGTTATTGGTTGCTTTTTCACACTTCTTGGAAAAAAAACAGGGTTTTAATACCTGTCAACTGGTGCTTAGCCCATGATTCTCTCTCTAAGAATGGTCCCTCAGACCTCAGAGCGCCAGGGATCAATTTCCGGGCCACTAACCGAGCAGTCAGCCCTCCTCTCCGAGCGGGCTTGGAGGCTTAGCTGAGCCCACCTCTCAGGTAGTCTCGCATACTCTCCAGAAGCTGAAGGAGTGGGCCTCCTCCTCCCTGAACAAGATGCTCAGCGCTTTCGTAAGAGCCAGGACTCTGCAAGATGGGCAGACAGCCCCACCTCCCCAGCCAGGAGAATCCTCCTCCCCACATCCCCTACTCTCGACTTGCCCTGCCAGAGAGACTTCACCACCTGGCCCCTGAGTTAATCGAAAATTATATTATAAAAACCTCTAAGTGACTCACATGAACACGCCACTCCCTTCCCACCCAAGGGCATGTCAAGAGATGTCAGAAAAGACTGGATCCAAATCCTGCAGCCAAAAATCTCTTCTTCGTTAAGTGTGTATTTTTTCTTTTTCTTTTTTTCTTTTTGCTTTGTCGGGGCCTCAGTTGTATGTCAGAAGACAGGTGCTCTCCAAATACAGGCAAGCGGGTCGCACACTGCACCCCACCCTTTGAAATACCTTGCTGGGTTTCTTGGTGAGGGGGCAGGCCAACCCTCAGAGGTTAAGATTGGGTTAACACGGTCCAGGGGCTGCGGAGGGGTCCTGGGAGTCATCCGTCAGTCCAGTTCTCCACGGTCCCCATGCCTGAATGGTACTGTAAAGAGGCTTCCCGGGACAAGGAGAAGCTCTGTGAGTAGAGGAACTCGTTGGCCGCGTTCAGGTGTGGCGAGGGCGGCTTCCGCTCGCACACGGCGCCCGGCAGGCCGCGATCTCTGGGGAAGGAGGCGCTGGGGCCCCGCTCTCGGACCTGAGACTGGGAGAGCTGATTGTAGACGCTGAAGTGGGCGTTGCCCGGCGGCTGGGAGCCCTGCGCGGAGATGGTGGGCAGCCGGGGCATCATCGTGGTGGCGGTGAAGTGCGTGGGGAAGGACTGGTAAGGCACAGTCTCCATGGTCTGAACGCTGTAGCTCGTGTAGGGGGACACGGACGTCCACATGTTACAGCTTAGAGGGGGAGGGGGCAAGTCGTCCACCCCGGACACCCCCGCGATCTCGGGCCCCGACCCTGAGTACATGCAGGCCTCTCGTGGGGTCACCTCGCTGCAGTAGGAGGGGCTCAGCATCTGCTGGTCGTAGGGCGGGGGAGAACGGAAATAATGGTCCTCCCCCACCGCCGAGGGTGCTTCCAGATAAGATCGCTTACAGGGTAAGTCCAGGTGGCGGGCACTGTCTGCTGGAAGACAAAGAAACCTCAGGAAGAGCCAGGTCTGCCAGCCCAGGGCCCAGAACACCACCGCCCCACCACCACCACCACCCCGCCCCCGCTGGATGCCAGGACAGCCTATCCTTGTCATTGGTGGGAGGGGGGTGCCCCACACTGCGACGGCACTCGCAGACCATTTTAATCAGCGACAGCTTTTATAAGGTGGCAGTAGCCCAGAAGTGGTCAGATCATGGACTGCACTCAAAGGCCACCGGGGGACACCACGTCACTGGACACTGAGTGATGTGTTCAGCCAGGCGGCGTATGCCTTTGATCCCTCGCCGCCCTGACTCTTGGGGACGGTAAGAGGCTTTAATGTGCACTGGCATTCTTAGGCCAGGCCCACCCTGGCCAAGGAAAGTGCAAGCGACTGCCAGGCCACACCAGGCCCAGAGGCTACAATCTGTCTGAATTAGCCAGAAAATTAAAGCCACAGTGCTTCTGCCTCCATCCTCTGCTCCCAGGAAGGCCTCAGCAAGCCAAAGCTACTCACAGGCACGTTCCTGTTGCTTTCATAAGAGGAAGTAAACCTTATGTATGTTCAAAGAAGTCCCATCAGACTGTCATTACGCAGGTTCCAACATAACAGGGTTTACACAATTAAGAAATGGAGCTGTTAATAAGTAAAAGGTGACTTGCACTTCTAAGGCGAAGCTAATACACTCTGTTAGGGGGAAAGATGACATTAAGTGCCCCAGACCATGGATGTGTATCTTTCAACATCCTCAAGCACAAAGGCTTGATTCTGGACGAGCTCATCCACCCCTGGGACCCAGGGATAACCCAGGCCTGAGCACTTGGGCAGCAGCCCACTCTACAAATTTAAGAACACTTGTCCAGGTACTTGTCTTGGCCTCCGTCCTTCTATCTTCCCTAGGGATTCTCAACAGGAAATCAGCCATAGACAATAGGTAAATAAATGTGTATGGCTGTGTTCCAACAAGATTTTATTTATAGATACCAAAATTTGAATTTCATAGAATGTTCATATATCATGAAAGAGTCTTCTTTTGATTTTTTTTTTCAACTATTTAGAAATGTAAAAACCATTTCGTGTGACTCACAGATTGTACAAAAAGGGACTGCAGGCCAGATTTGGTCCAAAGGCCACAGTTTGCCAGCCCTTGTTTTAGGTCACTAGTTCTAATAGGACTGGTGCAGTGGCTACTCAGGGGTCTTCCAGGGTGGTCCCTAGGAGCTGGGCTGAGAGAACATTCTGTGCGGCAAGCAACGTCCCCAAACCCATTCCCAGGAGAATTTCAGTGGCCCTGTGAGGACTTCTGACATGGTAATACTAATCATTTGTATTTTATAGAAGACAAACTTGAATCCTCGTACCAGGGCACAGATGTTCTGGTTCTTGGCTCGAACTCCTCTTCCTCACAAAGAAGCCAGCATGGACAGGTCCGTGGCCTGTCTTCCTGGCCCCCAGTCTACATCCCCCAGCAGCCCCCATCCACTCTCAAGAAGCCTCTGGAGATCTGACAGGATGGGGTGGGGAATCTGTGCTCGGCCAGGACTCCCAGGGTCAGGGTGGAGGGCACTTCTACAAATGCCAGACTCTGGACTGGGACGCTTCCGCCTCCCCCAGGCCCAGAGGCAGCACCTGGCTCACTCTGTGCCCTCTGCACACCCTGAGGAGGTGCTCAAAGCAGCAGCTGCCAAGGAACCCCTGGGACTGGGGACTGCTTGCGGCAGACCCTCCGATCCTGTCTTCTGCTCCCCCGCCTGCTGTGCGCTCAGTTCCACCCTCATCACTCTCTCCCCGATGCCTGTAACGGCCTCTGTCCGTGTCACCCCCTCCTCGTCACCCGTCCCACTGTCGTGGCAGGCTCCACATGCCTGTCCTCGAGGCCAGTCTGACTCTGTCCCTCTTCTGCCTAAAATCCTTGTCTAGGGGACACCCCGGCCCCAAGCTGTCTGCGTGCAAAGCAAGAAGCACTGAGCCTGACCGTGGTCCCCAACGCTGTAGGCTCCCTCTCCCAGGCCACAACAGCCAGTGTGTGTGTGTGTATGTGTGTGTGTGTGTGAGACAGAGAGTGTGTACACGCACGCACACCCATGCACGGCCGCATGCTCACGTGTGCAGTGGGGAGTGTTTGTGGGGAGGGCGTCACCCCCATCCCGACCCTCCAGGGCATCCAGAGCAGGAGTGAGCTACCTCGTCTTTTCAGGCAGTGGTAGAAGAGGCTGGAGTCCCTCTGGGCTGGGAAGGTGTTGAGGGGAAGGTCCTGGGGCTCGGCCGCGGCAAACTGCATGTGAGCCCCATTCTCGTACTGGTAGTGCTGAAGCGCCTGGTGAGCCCCGTGTAGGGGGCTGACGTCAGGCTTGGACGACAGCTGGGTAGAGACGAGCCTCTGCCTCACGATGCTTTTGGAGATCACAGGGTATTCTTTGCTGGAGGCGAGGGAAAGACGGTGAGCCGGAGACAGGAAGGGAGGGGAGATACTCTGAGGGTCCCCGCATTCACGTGCTTGAACCCCATCCACCCGCCCCAGGCCCCCTGGCCAGGGCGGCCCCCACCTCTGCAGCCGGGCCACACGCAGGTCACTGTCGTCACTGCCCCGAAATCCCTTGGCGAAAGGGTTGTTCTCAATTTTCAGCTGTGTGATCTGTCAGGAGAGGAGGCACAGAGGAGTCATGGGGGGAGAGGCCTGGGCCGGCCCTGCCCACCCCCAACCACAGGCACATTCAGAACCCCAGGCAGCATCTGGGGAAGTGGCACCTTGCAGGAGCCTCCCAGGCCTTGAAATGCTCGCTGCAGCTCTTACCCGTTCTCCTAGCGGCAGACCCCCATTCTATGTCCTGCGCTCCTGAATTCAGCCCCTCGCCACTCTCTCCTGGGGCCTGTAACCGCTTCCCACCCACATCACCCCATCTCGCACAACTGCCACGTCAGGTTCTGCCTGCCTGTCCTAAACGCCAGTCTGACACAACCTGACACAAGAGGGGCAATCTTGTCCCTCTTCTGCCTAAAATCTTTCCCCCACATCCGGCCAGTCCCAACACAGGGCTAGAAGCCTTCAGGGAAGGGCAGCTTGGGCACAGGCAGGGAGGAAATAGGATAGCCCATTAGGGGATCAGAAGACAGTCTGGGGTGGTCGGGCCGGGGCGGGAGATGGGCCAGCATGTGCCAGGCGCGTGCCGGGGAAGGGCTTCCGAATGGCTCAATCACCTGCTCCCCCACCACTGGCAGTGCCCAAGGGCTCCTCTCCCACCCCCTTCCCCGACTCTCTGCAGGCCCGGAATCCCACCAGGGAGAAGACTGCAGTACAAAAGGGCCCCACAGTGAAGCCACAAGGCAAGCTCCGCGCTCCCCGTGTTCCTAGTTGCCACCTCTGTCCGTCCCGGGCGTGGACCACAGACAGCTACCCTGTGCTGGGGATCAGCAGCCTCGTCTCCTTCCCCTGCACGTCTTCCTTTCTCACGGCTCTGTAGGACTGAGGGGGTTCCTGAAGCGACTGCCCTGCCCGTCTTGCACCGGGGCTTCACTGCCTGCCTCCCTGGTGGCCCAGAAATGTGTCTGCGCTGGGGGCGGTGGGGGGCCGTACCTTGTGATTCTGGTAGGAGGTCACAGAAATGAAGGAAGTCTCTGGGAACACGTGGGTGCAGAAGGCCGTGTTTTTGGAGCCAAAAGCGTTGTTCTCGTCGGCCTTCACGATGTGCAGCCGTGGCTGGTACTTGTGCATGGAGTTGAGGATGATCTGGAAGAGAAGGGTATTTAGTCAGTGCCAGGGCCCCACCCTCTTGCCTTCAGCCTTGTCCAGCCAGCCCGGGGCTGGATTTCCTTCTCCTGAACACCCAAGTCTCCAGGGTTTGACCACAGGGGGCTGAGCCCAGAAGGGTCCAAAAACCTCCCTTGCGGGGTGAAGAACTGGGCCCCTGGGCCCCAAACTCAACCTCAGGGGCACCCGTTGGCCTGTCTGCGTCAGCACCAATGCCTGGTCCCGGGGCCTCCCAGATGACAGCCCTTCACTGTAGTAATGGGGGACGGAACCGTTTAAAGGCCCCCAGTGACTCGACACAGTGTTAGTAGGCGGAACTGAGTTGCAGGCAAAAGTCCAGTTGCCACTGACTGACTGTGTGATCTCAGGCAAGGCCCTGGGTTTCTCTGAGTCCCAGCCTTCAGCCCTGTGGGCTGCCTCTTCCCTGGCTCACCCCTCCCCACATATGTGGGACCTGCCCTATGGTGGGCGATCGGCCCCTCCTCTCGGCCCAGGGTCTGCAGGACGGGGGAGGGGGAGGCTGAGGAAGATGAACTCTGATCCTCTGGTCTGGGCAGGCGCCCATCCCTTCATCCGCAGAGGGCTTGCAGAGTAGAGGCTGGGAACACCCTGATGCACCCAGCCTTCAGACCCGCCCCAGGCAGCCCACAGCCTGGGCTGGGGGGTGGGGGGGCGTGGGGGGGAAGCGCCATCGTGGGCTGAAGTTCACAGTACCAAGGCCGGAGGAAGACCGGAGGCCCTGGGCACACCCCAGCCCTTGCGGGTGCCTGGGGAGAAAGGCCAAGTGCCCGGGACACTCAGCCCAGAGCCCTGGGACCAGCACACGGTAGTTGCAGCCCCAAAGCCTCTTCCTTCGGCCGTGCCCCACGGTAGCGGCAGCATCATATGCCATTAAAATGTATTTTTTATCGTTGACATTTGCCAGACACCCTCCCCACTGGAGGTAGGACAGGCATTTGGGGCATTTTATCAGCACCGCGCTGGTTTTTGTTAACCCTTCAGCTCCCTCCCTGGCGGGACGAGGCTGGTCCCTGGCGGAGCTCCTTTCTCCCCACCGGGAAGTGCCCTCATCTGGGGCTGGCTCCCCACCTCCCCACCACCCGCCAGGTTCCCAGGGACCTGGCCTGGGCTGAAGCTTAGTGGGAGATTTAACCCCTGAGTGACAGAGTGCCAAGTGAGGGTTCAGAGCCAGGTTTCCTCTGGCGGGGCTCAGCCTCCTCACCCCCTGGGAAGGAAGGAGGCTCAGGGAGAAGCTCAGCTGAAGGAGTGGGTGGTCTGGCACCCAGGCTGTGGGCTCTGCCTTGCCCTGGCCTCCAGGTCTCGCTGGGCGGCTCCAGCAGGAACTCTTCCACCTTCTGCACTGGCCCCTCCCCTGCTCCACTCTCAGTGGAGAGTGACAAACCTCCAGAGCCTCCTGGGACAACACAGAGCCCCCCGAGCCCCAGATCCCATCTGCAGCTGGGGAACCCACTGCCCAATGCGGGGCCTCAGAATGAGGCTGAAGCCGGGGAGGCCTCCTTGGACTGTCCATTCCAGGAGCCCAGGGAGGGGCACTGGGGAGAGCGGCTGGGGCTGGGGACACACCGCCCAGTCCCCAGAGGTTCCTCTGTCACCCTGCGTGGTGTCAGGGTCTCAGAAGACCCAGCAGCTGAGTGCCTGGGAGGTGACCTAGGGGCCGGATTCCTGCCTCCACACCGCACCTGTAGTTCTCTCTGCTGTCTTGATCTTTTTGCCCCCATTCTCCCTCATTTCTAGGCCCAACTCTTCCAGGAAATTGTCCCAGATTACCTGAGGCCTGCTCTAAACTCCCAATTCTGAAGCTTCCTTTCCACAGTATGGTCTACTGAGCTATGGTGCTGCTTCCAGGGGCTTACCGTTCCTTCTTGTCCCTCCAGTTAAATTATAACTCCTCAAGAGAAAGGGCTGTATCTTTTACCCCTTTTGTACCTCCAGGCTCCTCCTTTACTCCAAAGCAGGAACAAGTGAGTGCAAGACCAGGTTACGGGAAGAGGAAATCCTGGGCCATAACCACAAACTCTCTGTCCCCTCCTCCCTCATCTTTCTTTGCCCACAGGATAAACTCTAAGGCATGTTTCAGGCAGAAGTAGTGAATGAACATGTGCACAGACAGTCCTTCTGTGATCACTTACATGCTCCAGCCCCTGGCGTGCAGGGCTAGCCTCAGTCACTCCAGCCCCCCTGGGTGTGGGGTGGGGGTGATGGGGGGCCCAAGGGGAGAACACAGACAGGAGGCAGACAGAACCCAGAGCAGGCGCTGCAGTCCCCAAGCAGTGAGGCTGTGCCATCCCTAAGGACGGCTTGGGACAGACCACAGCCACCCTGCACCTCTGCCACCTAAGCAGTCAGAGCCCTGGGCATCATCAGGCCCCCTGGCCCCTCACTGTCCCCCACCTCTGAGTCTGGTCAGTGACCAAGCCCTGTGACTCCACCTGTAAAACAAAGATAAGGTCACTCCCTTGCTTAGAACCTTCTGGGTCATCCAGGAAGACTGCACCTTGCTTGAAGGCAAAGCCCTTGGTATTTCTCCCTCTTCCTCCCATTTTCCTACCACCACCACCAACCACCATTCCTGCCATATTTAAGGCTCAATACTTGGCTTCTGGGCTTCCTTGATGGTTCAGACAGTAAAGAATCTGCTGGCAATGCAGGAGACCTGGGTTCGATCCCTGGGTTGGGAAGATCCCTTGGAGAAGGGAATGGCCACCCACTCCAGTATTCTTGCCTGGAGAATCCCATGACAGGAGCATGGGGTTGCAAAGAGTTGGACACGACTGAGAGACTAACGCTTCACTTCACATGCCACTTCACTTCTATTCCTAATGCCACCTTTGATGGTTCCCTCTTACCCTTGGGATAAAGGTCAAACTCCTTAGCCCACACATCAGACATGGTCCTTAATGACAAGAGTGGAGAGACTGCCAAACACGCCTTCTAGGAGAGTGAACCAGACAGGCAGGCAGAGAAATCTGGGGGAGAGAGCCACTGCCAGACTCGCAAAGGAAGGTGGGGGCCCCTAGGGGAGCCCAACCCCAGCCACAGGGAAGTCAAGGGGGGCCCAGAAGTGTCTGCGGATCTCTGCCCATGAGCTGCCAGTCCTGGGCAAGCGCTCGGCCTCCAGTCATCGCGGTCCCCATCTGTACAGCGAGGCCTTCGACTACCTGGTCCCAAACACCCTTCCTGACTCTGCCAGTCTGGAACCTGGGCAGGTGTGTGGAAGAAAGTTCCAGCCACTGAACTAATGCAGACTCAAGCTGGAGCATCGGCCCTGACCGCTGGGAGAACGGGAAACCAGCTCGGTGACTCACACCTGGCTTTCCTCGGAAGTTCCTCGGGCGCCACGCTAAACTATTTTGCCAGAGCCTCACATTTATATTTCTTGCAGAGGACATGGGGCCAAATGGGCCAGCCACGTCAACAAACCCCAGTACACGGCTGGTCCCGTCATCATCGCTGTTCTACAGAAATGGGATTCATTATGTTCTGGCTACAATTCAGAAGCCTGTTCTATTTTAACAATTGTGATAGCGCCAAACAGCCATCTCCTCGAGAGATCACCATGGCGTGCTTGGCTTAACGAGGCCCAGATTCATCTGCGCTGGAATCACAGAACATTAGGGCATGGAAGGGCAGGACACAGCGATCACTCTAGTGCCACCTCCTCGTCGGACAGATGAGGAACAGGAGGTGAGTAGTGGGAACGTGATGTGCCCAAGGACACAGAGCTGGTGGGAGACTGGATCCGGAGAAGACTCCAGATGGCCCTGGAGAGACCATGAACTGCTCTAGACCACAGGCTCGGTCATTAATGATAAGGTTTCAGCTAAACATGGCGGGAGACGAGGATCCACCAGGCCCCGTCGCCCCTCGCACGTGCAGGGTATCTGGATGCCAGGCACACAACAAGTGGGGCTCGCGTCTGCCTGTCAAATATTAAAACCAGATTGCTTCCTGCCTCACATTTGTACTTTCTGAGATGACCTTCTCCATCATCCTTCTCACCCTCTCCCACCCCACAAAGAGGTTTGGGACAGAGACAGGATCTGCAGCTCAGAAAAGTTTTAAAAAGAAGAAGAAAACACTGAGACCACAAAGGCCCAAAGATTGGCTCAGAGAAGACCCAAACCAGGACTGAGTTGGACGGCCAGTCAGCCAACTCAAGAGGCCTGGGCCGGGCAGGCCTGAGACCTCACGCCCAGGGGAGGAAGCGTGGCGCCTTCTCTGCCAGCCAGTGTGGACAGAGCACAGCCTCTGTGCCAGGCCCTGTGCTGAAGACTGTCTACACAGCACACAGTTAAGCTTTACAACATCCCTGTAAAGTATTAATTGTTGTTGTTGTTGTTCATTTGTTAAGTTATGTCCCATGGACTGTGGCCCACCAACTGGAGTGGGCTGCCATTTCCTTCCCAGGGATCGAACTTGCACCTCCCAAATTAACAGGCAGATTCTTTGCCACTGAGCCACCAGGGAAGCCCCAGAGTATTAACAGGTGTTAGTATTCACCCCACTGTAACAGACAAGAGGGTGCAGGTGTCTGCCCAGCCTCAGACAGTGATGGGGGCAGAGCCAGCATCAGCATTGATCTCTGAGCCTCAGCTCATACCTGCACCTGTACCTGGCCGGGGAGGGTGGGCCGGTCTAGAGCTGGGTGGGGAGTCTGTGTCCCAAAGCACCCAGCAAGGCTTGGCACATCGTCAGGGCTCAGCAAATGTGGGAGGAAAATAAAGAGATCAGTAGTTCTGGGTCCCCCCCCCCCCGGGCATATGCTTTGCGGGGACATCAGCTCCCAGCAGAGGAAGTGCCTTCGCTAAGTAAACCCCGCTTCGGCAGGTTACTGAGAGAAGTAACACTCACTCCTGCTCACTGCCACTCACACTGCCCGGCAGCAGGACACGATGGTGGTAAAAAAAAAAAAAAAAGCTCCTGGTTTACCGTCTAGTGGGAAACCCACACGGTAATCCAAAATCAAGCAAAGATCAGTGGTGAGAAAAGTGGCAGACAGAGACTGCGTTGATGATAGTAACAAACGCGAGGACGGGAAACGTGAAGGGCCTTGCGAAGAAAACACTTGAATACACTTTTGAAAGAAAAAAGGCAGACTTCAGTGAAGAGAAAGGCATCATGATCAATGCCCCCCCAGGAAATTTATAACTTAAAGCGATTCTAACAAAAATACAGGTAAGTTTTTTTCTCAACACTACAAGCTTATTCTAAAGCTCATAAAAATAAAAATAAAAAAAGACAAGACCAGCCAAGAAAACTCTGAAAAAAGAAGAGCAATGGGGGAGGACCGAGTCTGCCAGACACTAAAACCTATTATGATGTCTCAACGGTTAAAGCACTGGTGTAGGAACAGACACAGATTCAGGAAGGGATTTACTGTACAGAACCAGAGAGTGTCCTAAACCAGAGAGGGGAGAGGGCTAGTCAGTTATTGGTGTTGGGACCACTGGATAGCTCTCTAGAAAAAAAAATGTTGGATTCACACTTGGTATCGAATGCCAGAATAAATTGAAAAGGGGCCAATGGTTTAAATGTAATAATAAATCCATAAAATACTATAAGAAAACACAAGAAAAATCCCTTATAAGTAAGGAATGGATAGGGGCTTTTCAATTACTCAAAATCCAGAACCCATAGAGAAAAGACCGACACAGTCAATCAAAAACGTCTGTGTAGGATTACCACTCTAGGCAAGACCAACAAGACAAGTGACAAACTGGGAAAACACATAAGCAACTCAATTTCACAGATGGGAGCTAAATCTTTCTAGCTTATAAAAGCTTCTAGAATGGATAGGTGATTTTTTTAAACGTAATCTAAGAATGAGAAAAGGATAAGGGCAGGAGTTCACAAAAGAGGAGATCTTTCAAAAGTAAGATGCTTATGCTTACTCATAATAAAAGAAATAGAAACTGAAGCTAAAACTGATATCTGCATTTCAGCCATGAGACTGGAAAAGATCCAAAAATTTCTCTCCTACCATGTTTGTGAGGCCACAGCAATGGTGGGAAGACACGTCACTGCAACACCAATGCAGGACAGGGTGACAAATTGCGAGTCCATATATCCCTCAAACAGGCACTACAAAGAATACTTGGCAGAGGTATAAAGCGACATACGTACAAGCTTAATCGAAAGAGCAAAGACGGAAACCTCTAATTCCTTCAATAAGGACTGGCTACACGATTAACGGAACAATCATTGGATGAAACTCTATGCAGCTGTGTAAAAGGAATGACGCAGCTCTACGTGAATGAAATGACCTCTGAGACACTGAGTTTACAAAGCAAGGTGCAAAGTGTTTACAACATGGTACCTTCTGTGTCAAAAAGAAGGGATCTGAGACGGTATTCTGCCTGCATATGCAAAAAGAAACAGAAAAGAAATTAGTAACACTGGTTCCTTGTGGCCAGAGCTGGAAGAAACTAGGTGGATGGGAAACCAGTGGAGGGAGATGTCCCACTGCAGACCTTTTTCATTTGCTCACTGATTCATTTTTCAGTCATATGAATGTATTTCCTATTTAAAAACAAATTTGACAAACAAGTATAAAATTTAACCGTGGCAAGTACTCAAATGGAAAAGTGCGTGGTGAGCTGAGAGCATATAATGGGGACCCCGAACTGTCTCCCTGAAGCCGTGGCATTTGAGCTTGGATCCCAAGGCTCAGGAGTAACTGACTAGGCTAAGAGGCCCGTGGCTGGTGGAGGAAGCACACTGAGGGGACGGTGCCTGTGCCATTCTGTGGCCCAGGGAGCCCACATCCGCAGTCTGGGGCTAACTCAGCCTCTGCAAGGCTCAGACTGACTATGCGAGCAATCATAAGCTAACCTTTCTCCTCGGCAACATGGGAGTCCAGAGACACAGGAGGTGGTGAAGATGGCCATCTCCCTACACACACACACACACACACACACACACCCCACGCAGCCATCCCCTCCTTGCCACACACACACATGCACACACACCTACCACGCAGCCATCCCCTCCCTGCCTCCAGATTAGGAGAAAAGCAAGACACAGGAGGTGGTAAAGATGGCCATCTCCCTACACACACACACACCCCCACCACGCAGCCATCCCCTCACACACACACACACACACACACACCATGCAGCCATCCCCTCCCTGCCTCCAGATTAGGAGAAAAGCAAGACACAGGAGGTGGTGAAGATGGCCATCTACACACACACACACACACCCCACGCAGCCATCCCCTCCCTACCACACACACACACACACACACACACACACACACACACCATGCAGCCATCCCCTCCCTGCCTCCAGATTAGGAGAAAAGCAAGACACAGGAGGTGGTGAAGATGGCCATCTCCCTACACACACACACACACGCACACACACACCCCATGCAGCTATCCCCTCCCTGCCACACACACACACACACCCACACA